>NC_043011.1:56960581-56975581 GCF_006345805.1 Octopus sinensis
GCTACAACTGACAAGGAAACCTCCTCTATATTGCCACTGATCCTGCTAAAAATAGCAGCCAAATTTCCCTCATATCCCATTCCTGTCATCTTAAAAGACAAGACAAAACAGATTTGTGCTGCATTTCTTTTGAGTAATAAAAAATTTTGTTTGCTTTCAGGAAGTGGAGCTTGACAGTTTTTGTGTGGTCAAGCATATTTTCTTCTGGTATTGTTGTTAAGCCCCCAAGTTAGCTGTGGTTAAGTAGACCTATGATCAAAGTCACTGCATCCACGACCATTCCGTCATAATGTGTCTTTTTCTTAATAGAAATACAGATACCTTTTCGAGATGATAGGATGTGGCAGAAGTGTTTTGCCAGCTCTTTCTATCAATTTGAGGGTTAATGACAACATCGAGGTTCCTTGGCACAGTAGACAATACTCTATTATTCCTTAACAACAGAGCAAGTTTAGAAAAGGGGGAGAGTGATTCAGTCACGGAGTGTCAAATTAATTGGAATTTGACATCTGGTTAAGTGGTTTATTTTGTTGAGATCAATTCCCCTCATTTAAAAATAAATGAACTGTCAATCGAAGCAAATAGTCAATATTTCCTTCCATTTTTTAAAATTATTTATTTATTTATTTATTCTTAAAAATATTTTTATATGTGTCTCAGAACATTTGTGCGACTAACCAAGTCTCAGTCAGAAACATCTACTTTTAATCAGTGTATCAGGTGTTTGCCATTATATCATCATCATCATCATCATCATCACACATCTACTTTTCATTTTTCGCATACAGGATACTGTTTTAACAGTACCTGATGGTCTTGCTCCAGAGTCTCAAGTTTGACTTAGTTTCTTTGGCTGGATGCCCTTCTGAATAACAACTATTTCACAGAATATATTAGCCGGATTGTATCCATTGCACCAGCTCAGAAGAGGTTGTCTCGCCTTCAGCAAGACTCAAAAGCTTCCTCAAACTCTGCGTTGTCTCTGCTGAATTCTGTAAGCACTTGACAGAGGGTATTGAGTGCCTTTTACATGCTACTAGCACTTGTGAGGTTACCTTGCGTCTCACAGGTGAAAGAGTCTTCACTGAAAGAGAGAGAGAGAGAGACTGATGGCTTTAGAAGAGTGAGGGATTACAGTATGATGGTGGGAACAAATTGGTTGGTGTGAGAGAGTAAGAGAGGCTGTGGAAGAAGAGGTACCAAGAGCATATTCTGAAAGGAACATACCCCAGGAGATGAATGGAGGGGAGAGATGGTGGTAGAAGACTTCAGTGGGGTGTATAGAAAGAAAGATGAAGAGGATGCAGTGGGCATAAGGTGAATGCTTTCCTCTCAATTACAGGTGATTTGGTGTGATGAGCAGAAAAGACAATTGAATATGGAGTAAGTAGTAGGGAGAGGAGGAGCACATAACCCCCCCTCCACTGTTTTAGCAGGCATTTTAACAAGCTTGTGTTATATATATCCACATGTGTGTGTGTGTGTGTGTGTGTGTAAGATTTCATTTAGGCTTAGTGATACTGATAACCTGGTGTTAGAACTCAATATACCTGTACTTCAGAATAAAATGTTCGTCGAGTACAGGGCATAATATGAAATTAAACAAATGATAAGGAAACAAGAATTGCATAATCAACTTCATTAGCTTACAGCTGTTTCTGCTATAAAATGAAATGCACTCAGAGCTGAATGCCTGTGCATCACCTTATAATAGTTTCCTTGGCACAAGCACTCAACTCTGAATGCACTGCATCTTATAGCAGAATCTTTTTCTTACAAAATGCCTGGAGAACTGTAAATTATAGACATTGTGAATGCCAATCGATAATTTAAGGCCAAAAAGCAATGAATACTGCAGAACAAGAAGCAAGCAGGCTCAAGAACCAGTTTCAGTTTTTAGTTGAATCATGACATGTATTTTTATGTTTAGATCCTTTGTGCTGATGGTTCAAATCTTGCCATGGTCAGCTTGGTCATTCATCATTTCAGGGTTAGAGTGGGGTAGGGGTTCTACAACATCATAAGAGATGCTTTCTAGTATCTGTTCTGGTGCTGTCCATTTTGAGTTTAAAATCTTGTCTAGACCATCATTAGAATGAAGTAACCTCTCCTGGATCTGCCACAGGGGCCAGTCCTTGCTTCAGTGTAGTGGCCTGTATGTCTTAATGACCCTGAGAGCTTTGCCAGAGCCTCCCATGCTGGACAGCTCAGAGGATTGAGGCCAGACTAATATGGACCATCACTTCCCAGAGGCAAAAATGGGTTTGTGTAGGGCTAAGCAAAGGTGCAGAAGCATTGCTGACATTCCAAAGAGAAAAACTTAAAATTGGAGGGGTCAGCCCAGAGTGAAGAACAGTGGAGGAAAGCCATTGATGGCCTTTTGCTCCATTGGGATTGAAGGGCCTAATTAAATGGTAAGTACATTATTGTTTAAGGGCAATAACAAAAGAACCATGAAAACAAGTTATCTTTTTTAGTTTAGTGTAATGAGATTCACAGAGTGAGACAAGAAAGAAAATTGAAAAGAGGATTTGAGGTTATCTCTCTGCAGTCTGGCAGTGAAAATAAACATAACAGCAAATGTGGTGGCTTTTTTTTTCTTTCTTCTTCTTTTTTTTTTGTCGTCAGATCAGCTTTGAAGTGTTTATGGTCAATAGCCAGGTGTAAGAGGTGTGTGTATGTGTGTGTGTGTGTGTGATAGGAAGACTGGATTCTGTATGTAATTAATATAATTATTGTCACCACACTTTGTAAAGACATCCTCACATAAAAGAGTTAATCTGAACAGCAGAGATAAGATACAAGTTAAAGAGATTTGTGTCTGAGAAAGAAATAATATGTGTTGCCTAGGTATTAATGAGACATGTCTGGCGGACGAGTTCTGCACTGAAATTTGTAAACATTGATGCAAAGAGGGAGTGTTGCCTACTGTTTCTTTTACTTGTCTCACTCATAGGACTGTGGCCTTGCTGGAGCACCGCTTCGAAGGGTTTAGTTGAACAAATCAACCCCAATATTTTTTTTTTTTTTAAGTCTGGTAATTATTCTGTTGGTCTCCTTTTCAGAACTGCTAAGTTATGGAGACATAAACAAACAAACACCGGTTGTCAAGCAGTGAAAGACAAAAACAAAGACACACATGTGCACGTGTTCACATACTCCAGGCTTCCACACAGTTTCTGTCTATCAAACTGATTGGCCTGAGGTAATAGCAGAATACACTTTCTGAAGGTGCCACACGTTAAGACTGAACCTGGAACCCCTCGGTTTCAATGTGGTCTTCTTAAACACATAGTCATGCTTGCACCTGTTTGCTTTTGCTTCCTCAATGTAGTTGTGAGACAAGATCACGTGTGTGTGTGTGTAAGATTTCATTTAGGCTTAGTGATACTGATAACCTGGTGTTAGAACTCAATATACCTGTACTTCAGAATAAAATGTTCGTCGAGTACAGAGCATAATATGAAATTAAACAAATGGTAAGGAAACAAGAATTACATAATCAACTTCATTAGCTTACAGCTGTTTCTGCTATAAAATGCAATGCACTCAGAGCTGAATGCCTGTGCATCACCTTATAGTTTCCTTGGCACTTGTCATAAACAGGGGGAGAGGAGTATTATGTGCCCCTTATCGATAGACCCTCTGAAAGTGTGACCCATATGCCCAGGCCACTGTACTGTCTGGGGAAACCTTTTCTATGGCTGTTTTCAGACAACTGGTAGCACTTGTTATACTGCTAATACCTTTGTGAGAGAATTGTAATTGTCACGCAAGCTTATTCTTCTCCTAAAACAAACAAAAAACACACAATAATAAAAATCAATATTTATGTGTAAACTACATACAAGTACACACACACACACACACACACACAAATACAGCACAAGTAAGCACACACATACAGGATATAAGAATTATAAATTTACTGCAGATTTGACAATATTTATGGCTTATGATTAAACTATAAAACAGCGAAAACCAAAAAGAAAATTTGGTTGTTAGTAACAGCTCAACCCACAGAGGGATACATAAGTTGCATGCACATATACGCACACATATACGCACACATAACGCACACATACGCTCGCTCTTATAAAACCTTACTGCAATATATGATTCTGGTATAGATTTTTCTCTCCAATGATGACTAACTAGCTTAATCGTTCCCTAGCAATCAATATATGCTGTTCTGCATGGACATTGCCAACTAACTTTGCCAAACAGAACAAGCATGTTCAGTCATTTTTTCTCTCTCTTTTTTGCTTTTTTTTCTTCCTTATTTTACACAGATTCTCAGTTATTTTTTGTTTTATTCTATTTTACTTTATTTAAAAAAAAAATATTTGTAATACTTTTGGGAATAAATAATTATTTGGAAATTAATTTTTCTAAGCTATATTATACTTTGAGTTTTGAGATTACAATGTTGTGTGTGTGTGTGTGTTAGTATGTGCATATGTTTGATAGAGAGTGAGTGTGTAAGGGATAAAGTGTGTGTGTGTGTGTTAGTATGTGCATGTGTATGATAGTGTGTGTGTGTGTGTGTGTAAGGGATAAAGTGTATGTGTGTGTGTAAGAATGTATGTGTGAGTGGGTGTATGGGTGTAAATATGATGTGAGAGGGAGAGAGAGAGAGAGAATGTGTGTGAGTTGGTGTACCTGTGTGTGATGTGTAAGAGAGAGAAAGAGAGAGAGAATGTGTGTGTGTGTGAAGAGAAAGAGAGTGTGTGTATATGTGTGGAAGTGAGAGAATATGTTTGTGTTTCATTTTAGGGTTTTACCATGTTTTTCCCCCCTGCCCTATTTTTTTTTCCCCCCAGAAAAAATTTCCTATAACAGAAAAGCATTGTAGCTGAGATTAGAGTGGTGGACGTTTGTGGCTGATATTTTGAAAATTATATCTACGACTATTGATTAAATCTATGGGGCTATTAATAAGAATTCAAATTAGAGCTTGCTGCTTTACTTGCAAACTCCCTCTTTTCATTGATAACCTTTGGCTCTTTTGGCTCACCAATGAGATGCACCCTTATCATCATCATCACCATCATTACTATTATTATTATCATTATTATTATTATTATTATTTGACTATTTTTACTGTAGTCTCTGTTTTCAATCATTACTAATTCCATTGCAACCCCACTGAAGTCCTCTTGCAGCATCCAACGTTATCCATCAAATTCTCTCTCTCTCTCTGTCTCTCTCTCTCTCTCTCACACACCAAATCCTGCCATTCTCTTCTGCAGTAATTTCATTCAAGACTCATTCATGCCTCTTCACCATTTATTGAATCAAGATGACCTCCACAAACTGTGAACACAGCCCTACACTTCTGACATTTGATACTCAAAGCCACAGTACAGCAAGGGAGCTAAATATAGAAGAGGAAAACAAAAGGATTAAGTCAATTACATTGACCCCAGTGTGTAACTGGTACTTATTTAATCGACCCCAAAAGGATGAAAGGCAAAGTCAACCTTGGCAGAATTTGAACTCAGAACATAACGGCAGACGAAATACCTATTTCTTTATTACCAACAAGGGGCTAAACATAGAAGGGACAAACAAGGACAGACATAGGTATTAAGTCGATTACATCGACTCCAGTGCGTAACTGGTACTTAATTTATCGTCCCCAAAAGATGAAAGGCAAAGTCGACCTCGGCAGAATTTGAACTCAGAATGTAACGGCAGATGAAATACTGCTAAGCATTTCGCCTAGCATGCTAACAATTCTGCCAGCTCACTGCCTTGAAACTAGGGATATTGTCCACCCATCTTGCTCGTGGTTTACCCCTCAGTCTCCTATCAGTTGGCTCAGCTTGAAGAATCTGTCTTGCAATCCTTTCTTGTGGCATTCTAGCCATGTCTGTCGTACCAGAGCTGTGAGCTCCTAATTCTGAGATTTTATGGCTGAAAATCAATGCATTGGATCATGTAATTGTTGATACCATTAAAATGACTGGAATATCTTTGGTCATACATCTGTCTGCTTGATCAGAGCTTGTCTTGGAGTAATCAGCAATTGCTACTTCTGTGGCACTCACTATAGAAATATTCAGTGTAGTCTTGAGTTCAGCATGACCCTATCACTGTTACCATTACGAAGAACAATTGTTTGTTTTTTTAACCATTTGTTCTTTGATGACCTCTTAAGGCAGTCAACTTAATCCATCCACTGCCCAGTTTTAACATCACCACCAACGCCATCACCACCTCCACTATCAACACCACCACCATTAACAATACCACCATCTACAATACCATCACCATCAACACCATCACCAGCCAGACCACCATCAGGCAGGGTTCACTCTGTCATGAGTATTTGGGACTTGCCTCCAGTTTGAAGAATGCCATAGTAAAATTTCCCAGGGATGCCCTCTGTCTGAAGGTTATGTAGTTAAGTGAAGACTAACATTCCCAATGTATGTATTCGACTGAAATTATGCTTATAATGTAAAGAAAATCAATCGTTAGTGTTGATGAGAACTTTTGCTAAAAACAAGGGAGACAATCCTGAAATGAAATCGGCTTGTTTCAGCTTCTCTAGATGTTCTTTTTACAGAGGTGTCTGTGGGAAGTTTTCATTGATATTTTCCATCCTGTATCTTGTATTTGCTTTTAGATGTTTTCTAAGCCAAGTATCATTCATACAGCAACCAGGTACTTTCTCTGACTCCTGTTTTCCATTCAAGCCCTGCAGGTGACCACAACTCACGTAACCCTAGCCCAGCCTACTTCAGACAATCTTTTCATTGTACTTGGAGGGTATGTCATGACACCTCATCACCATTCATCTCTCCTTTTTCAATGCTGCACAGCTCTTAATCGAGATCTCTTGTCTTGCACATCACTTGTTCTGTTGACACAAAAAATGTACCCAGATGTACACCGTGTAAAGTGATCGGCATTAAAAAAGGGACATCCAGTCATAGAAAGCAGACAATGGCGCTTGACACGTTCCTCTTACCTGTCGGATCCTCTCAAACCATCCACCCCATTCTAGCATGGAATAGAAATACTAAACGATGATGATGATGATGATGATATTTATTTTTAAACAGTGGTCGACTTTGTTTAGACATCAGCGTCAGGTTGCATGTATTATTTATAACTTACACAGGAAGACGCACTTCTCTTGCGAGACAAATTATATGCTTAATCAACTTTCTTATTTGCATTCTCTACAATTTAATCAGAGGTTTTTTTTTTTTTATTCCACTATATTTCTGTTTATATTTCATATCATTTATTTATTTTTAACAAATTGTAATCAGTTCACTTCACCTGTGTCTTTTCTGTCTCTCCCCTTCTTTCTCCTCTTCCTCTTCCTTCTATTATAATTCTGCAAGAAATGTTTATGTATGTTATTAAGTGAAACGATCTTTATAGTTGAAGTCAGAATAAATCTCCAAGTGTTGCCTGTGTTTTCACACCATACAACCCAGCACTCACTCAATAATTCCAGCATTTATAATTATTTTGTTCCAATTTATATAACCTTTAATGTCTTCAATTACAGTATTGTTTCTTCAACCAATATGATTCATTTGTTCAATTATCCCAGCGACGCGTAACCTTCTTTTCTGGCTGTGACCCACAATATTTTCCCCCACATCACCCACGACCCACCCAATATCAACGAAATAAAACCAAAAATAAACGTTGAAGCACAAATTTAATTCAAATTACAATTAAAGAAGAAAAAACACAAGCAAAATAGAGAATAATGATAATAAAACAATGCTATCTATAGCTGAAGGGTGAACTTATGAAATTAAGTCAAAAAAACAAATTTAATAATTTGATCAAGAAAAAATTGCGATCAATATGCAAACAATTAAATAACATTTTACTAAATATGTAAATGTCAGCCAAGATGCACTGAGTGAGGCCCAATTCTGAGTCATGTGGCCCACCTTCTATATCATTGAATTGTGGTACAGATTCAAGAGACTCTGTATTAAATAAAAAGCCCTTTTTTTTTCTCTTCCAATTATTGCTTTTTATTTAATCCAATAACCCCTTTGTCTTTATTGTTACAGAAGGATATTAAAACAAATCTCTCTCTCATTCTCTCTTTCTCGCTCTCTCTTTTTCTCTCTCTCTGTCTCTTTCTTGCTCTCTCTCTCTCTCACTCTCTCTCCATGTCTACAGTCATGGCCTTTTGTGCCAAAATCTAAAGATTCATGATCTTTCTTGGCCAACATACAGAAGTTGTGCTTTCTTGCTGTCTTCTGCTGTTTTTATTAGAGCTTCTGCTCTCACAAGTTTACCCTTCATATTCAGGGTTTGTTTAACTTCTAAATAGGGAGACTGGTTCATGTAACATCAAGTCATGTCCACACATTGACAGGTCCATGTGACACGTATCTAGGGCTCAACACTTCTCCAAGTTCTGTAGTCTTAGCCAGAGGACTGTCCTCTCCTGTTTGACCCTCAACTGGGGCCCTTAACTGGTACAACTACAAGAGTGGGCCTTGGAGTAGCCGTGACTGAGAGATAACTCTGTATTCCCCCAAATTGCTGCACTCCCAAGCTGGAGCTTCATCAATAGATGTTTAATGTCTTGTTCAGGACAAATATAACAACAAAATAAAAATTTTTACTTGAATATAATCACAGTTTCAGGAAATATTCAGCTTCTTTGTAACTTTTTTTTTATGTTTCATCTTTTTTTTTATTTCATTTGTTGGAGTGAGGCCATACTGGGGCACCACATTGAAAGATTTGGGTTGAACACATTGACTCCAATACTTATTTTAACAGACTCTTTTGCCAAACTGCTAAATTACAGGAATGTCAACTAACCAATATTAGTTGTCAAGCATTATACGTGTACCCCCATCATATATATATATATATATATATACACACACGACAAGCTTCCTCATAGTTTCCATCTATCCAATTCTCTCATATAGCATTATGAGACTATAGCAAAAGACACTTGCTCAAGGTACTGCACTGAGGGACTGAACCTGAAACCACATGGTTACAAAATGAGCTTCTGAACCACTCAACCAGGCTTAATTTTTAATGAAATTCTACAAAGAGACATCTTCAAAGATGCAGATTTATAATCAAATTGTTGAAATGTTTTTTTTAACTTGTTTTGATTTATTTTTCTTTTATTGTAAAAACATTTTTGTTAAGCGATCTTCCAAATACCAACTTGATAATGGAAACAGATATTTTGCATAATTCTTCCAAATTCGTGATTTATTTCAAAATCAACCGAAATACAAAATGTAACGGAAATAAAAATTGCTTTATCTACTCCACGAAACAGTTGAAGTACATTTTGTCTGTTTTCTGATTTATGAGGAGGCAGTGTAGATGTTAGTTGAAAACTGTGTGAAAGATCAGAGCATAATTTGGTAAAACAGTGTTCAGTGAGGAAATAACAGTTGGTTAGATCTCAGGAGACAGACTGTTCTCTGTGCTCTCAGCAGGAATTTAACTTTAAACTCTCTGGTTTAGAACTCTAAGCAATCAACTGCATCGGTCTATCATAATTGAAAAGTTAAATGGTGTTTGCATTTCAGTGCAGTTTCTCTTGAAGTTGATAATATATTACCTTTCATCTCAATATTAGTTTAGAAAATTTGTTGATGAAGAAGAGGGCTTAAAAAAAATTACATTTGTACTGAAAATGTCATTCTTATTTTACTTTTTTCCTCTTCTTTTTTTTTTTAAAGCATTTCTCTCTAAGTGGATATTTTTCATAAATTTATGCATCAATATATTTGTTGTTGTTTAACCCTAAAATAGTCATGATCATAGTCACATCTATGATCAAAAGCCATTCCAGCTATGATCATCCTGTCCCGTTTTATATTTTGTTTTGCTTTTAGATATAGTGCATGTATGACTACATTATCTAACATGTTGTTTTTAGGCGGTGGAGTATGATTCGAGGAAGATTTGACTGCTCTTTCTTGCAGCTCACAAAGCAACCCTCCCTCCACCCCACCTCCACCCCCATCACCACCACCTTAGAGGAAATCATCTTGTTTTTACAGCTGAATGCTCTTCATTTTGCCAATCATCCAAGTGTATCATAGAGACTGAGACAAACAGAGTCATGTGCTTTGATCAGGAGCACACAACACTGACTGGACAAGCAAAGTGTGATGTTTATGGTGATGCCATCAACAGTGCAGCTTCTTAACCTTTCAGCCGTTGTGTCTTGTTTGTCAAACAGAAATGAGAAGAAACAAACTTTTAAATAAATATTAACGTCTTTCCTCGGGCAGATGGCCAACTTTTGTTGGGAAAAGAGTTGATTGAATTCAGAAAAGTATATTAGTGCACGCACGACCGTGTGGTTAAGAAGCTTGCTTTGTAACTACATGGTTCTGGGTTCAGTCCCACTGGGGTATACCTAGAGCAAAGTGTCTTTTACTATAGCCCCAGACTGACCAATGCCTTTAGTGAATTTGGTTGATGTAAAACCTCAAGGAAATTTACCATATATATATATATGTATGTATGTATGTATATATATACAATTTCAACTCCCGCTCGATGACCGCAGCAAGTTCTTAAAAAATTTATCTTACTATATTTTTTTTATTCGTTGTTAATACGTTTATTCATACACTGTTACGAAAATTTAACCTTTTTTAAGATACTTTCAAGCCTTCGCCATAACTTGATTTATCTTCCTATCTCTCTCTCTACAATATTTAACCGCAGGCTGCCTCAAGCCGTAATCCCATCTTTTTCCCATCTTTCAGTCATTGGCGGTCTTCTTTTTCCTCCTCTTCTTCTTCATATGCTAAAACTTGAAAACCGCCATTACTATTACTATTACGATTCTGCAATTTAAATTCCCAGTTCAACTACTTTCTTCTTCAATTTCAACTCCCGCTCGATGACCGCAGCAAGTTCTTAAAAAATTTATCTTACTATATTTTTTTATTCGTTGTAATACGTTTATTCATACACTGTTACGAAAATTTAACCTTTTTTAAGATACTTTCAAGCCTTCGCCATAACTTGATTTATCTTCCTATCTCTCTCTCTACAATATTAACCGCAGGCTGCCTCAAGCCGTAATCCCATCTTTTTCCCATCTTTCAGTCATTGGCGGTCTTCTTTTTCCTCCTCTTCTTCTTCATATGCTAAAACTTGAAAACCGCCATTACTATTACTATTACGATTCTGCAATTTAAATTCCCAGTTCAACTACTTTCTTCTTCAATTTCAACTCCGCTCGATGACCGCAGCAAGTTCTTAAAAAATTTATCTTACTATATTTTTTTATTCGTTGTTAATACGTTTATTCATACACTGTTACGAAAATTTAACCTTTTTTAAGATACTTTCAAGCCTTCGCCATAACTTGATTTATCTTCCTATCTCTCTCTACAATATTTAACCGCAGGCTGCCTCAAGCCGTAATCCATCTTTTTCCCATCTTTCAGTCATTGGCGGTGCGCCCGCCCCCCACCCCCACCACAATACCGTTGAACACTGTTCTCACCCCCACCACCAATACCGTTGAACACTGTTCTCACCCCCCCACCACCAATACCAGTATACCCCGTTCTCTCTATCTACACCGGATACACCTTACTCATCTACACTGGGTACGCCCTACTCCCTCCTCCTCCTCCCACTACCACTTCTCCTCATATGCTTAAGACAAGCTGCTAGCGCCATAGCTCATCAACTGCCCACCGATCTTACGCTTCCTCCTGACACTGCCTCAATCCGACCATCCCCTTTTAGTACCCTCCCGCCTCGTCACCTACCCATTCTAAGTACCCCCCTACCCATTCTAAGTACCCCCCTACCCATTCTAAGTACCCCGGATCCCCAAAATACCCCAGTCCCCAAAGTACCCCGGACCTCGTTGCCCCCGTGCCGCTGACACGTTAAAATGCTCGAATCCGATCGTGACGATGCCGGACCCTCCGGCCCCTGTGCAGGTGGCACGTAAAAAGCACCCAATCCACTCACGGAGTGGTTGGCGTTAGGAAGGGCATCCAGCCGTAGAAACTCTGCCAGATTCAGACTGGAGCCTGGAGCGGCCCCTGGCTTCCCAGACCCGGTCAAACCGTCCAACCCGTGCTAGCGCGGAAAGCGGACGTTAAACGATGATGATGATGATATATATGTGTGTGTGTATATATATATGTATGTATATATATGTGTGTGTGTATATATGTATGTATGCATATATATATATGTGTGTGTGTGTATATATATATGTGTGTGTGTGTGTGTGTGTGTGTGTGTCTGTGTGTGTGTATGTGTATATATATATATATATATGTATATACGCACACACGCAGGGTGGTGCAAAAGTTTGGACCCATAGGCAATTTATTATATAACAATTTGTGGTTTACAAGTTCTACTCTTTCTAATATTGTTAGCTTTTCTGCCATGGCTACTAATCTGAAAGACAGAAAAATAAAATTAGATATGATAATTAAATCATCAAAATCATGTTAAAGATGAGAAATACTTTTCTGTAATTTCTCTATGGGTCCAGACTTTTGCACCACCCTATATGTATATATATGTGTGTGACCGCGTGTGTACCGTTGGCGATTTTTTTCCTCCGTCTTCTCTTCTCTAGATCTTTCCTTTTCCTATATTTCTGACGAAGAGCTCCATTCGAAACGTAAAACCCTCTTTCTTCCCTTCCTTCCTGAGCGTCCAATAATATATATTTGGTTCCACGTCCTCGTGTTGTTGTGTTTTTCTTTGTGTTTTCATGTTTGGATTAACTATATATATATATATATATATATATATATATATATATATATATTATATATACATATATAAGGGCATCCAGCTGTAGAAACACTGCCAGATCAGACTGGAGCCTGGTGCAGCCTTCTGGCTTCCCAGACCCCGGTCGAACCGTCCAACTCGTGCTAGCACAGAAAACGGATGCTAAACGATTATGATGATGATGTATGTATGTATGTGTGTACTCAGCTGAATATCTTGCACTTTGCTTGTCTTTGGGTTTCTTGGTACTGCTATCAACTTAGGACATGTGCACAGGCATTGCTGATACATCTGTTAGCGGTGGGAACGCTTGTCTATGGAATAGATAGCCATCATGTATGTGTTGTGTTCGTTTATGTCCCCCATAACTTAGCTGTTTGGCAAAAGAGATCAATAAAATAAGTACCAGACTTTGAAAAAATATGTACCGGGGTTGATTTGTTAAAAAAAAAACCCTTCAAAGTGGTGCCCCATCATGGCTGCAGTCCAATGACTGAAACAAGTAAAAGGTAAAAAAAAGGCACCAGTACCTTATCAATATCTCCACTCCCCAACACTGAACCCCAGAAGAAGAAATAGTAAAATTGATTCCAGTGAGTCTTGAACTTAAATCCTTGAAGGGCAAAAGTACTTTAATATATTTCGATCAGCAGTGTACTCCACTAGAAAGGATCTTTCTATCTTAAATCAATTTATTGATTTCTAAACAATGAGCTGCTGGATGAGCCAGAATATAACGAAAATATGGAACTATGAAGCTCCGACAACAATTACATTGCAACAGCTCTTAGACTCTCAGAACTGCGAGATTTCCTTTTTTAAGTCTCTTTTTTTTTTCTCCATTTCTTCCCTTTTTTTTTTATTCTTTGTTACTTAAAACTTCCATATTTTTGACTTGTCATCCTAACAAATGTCTTTTTCCTGATATTTTCAGTGCCAAAGCCAGAACAAAGATCGGCAGCATCCTTGTAAGTATGAATGTTTCTCTCCTCCTCTTACAGAAATATGCATTGGAATCACAATACTGTCAGTTAACCCCTCTGTACATGTCCATCTGTTCTTTATTTTGGGCAGTATTGATATTTTAGTGAAAAGAAAAGGACTTTTCAGAATGTTCAGGAGACGTTTGGCATAGTCATTTTGGTGCCACTCTCTCTTCCTCCCACCCCCCTCTCTCTTTCCATCTCTATGCATATATTTCTGCATGCATGTGTGTGTGTGCCTCTAACACCAAAACATACTGTCTCTAAAGCAGGTTGAGCATTCAGTCAGCTGTGCCAACAGATTACCAGCATCCAAACAGCTGCACCAAATCATCTCATTTTGTTTCAGCGCTTCGAGGACTGGTAGGAGCAAGTTGTCCCAAGGCCTGCAACTGTCCTTGAATGCTTACAACAGAGTGGATTCTGCTAAGAGCAACCACCAAAGTTTGGATGAAAAAAAACAAACTTAACCAACAATCGATTCCAACATGACCATCTCCCTGGCCTTTGATTGCTTTTAACAGAATTTCCCTGTTAAAAGCATTCAAGCCCAGTCAGTGGTCTGTGGATAAATTTTCCATCACCATTTTCGGAGGCTCTGGAAAAGGATCACAGGCCCAGCTGTTCTTTTTTCTTTTGACTTAGCTACTGTGTAACCCACTTAACAACCAACATTTGGCTGGTTTGTATTATGTCATCAGCATTGTGTCATGTCCACAGTTAAACACTTAAACCACAAATGGCCTCATCCACCTCGTTGATAAAGATACTACATGGTAGAAAAGAATTACTGTGCCATGTGACAGCATTGTAAAATTGGGTCATAATATAGACGAAAGGCAACAAATTTTGGAAAAGGTACAAAGTCAATTTACTCAGCAGTATTTCCTTTATTAGCCCCGTAAGGATGAAAGGCAAAATCAGATCTGGTAGGATTTGAACTCATAACATAAAGAAGCATAACTAAATAGAGCATTGCATTTTGTCTGTCACTGTACTGATTCTGCCAGTCCACCAGCTGAAGGTTTGGCAGCTCTTTCTAGCAGATTGAGTGACTGTGTGGCAGAACCTTGTAAGTAGGTGTTGCATGTTTGTATAATTTACTACTCCAAGAAGTGCAGAGTTCAATTCCTATTATTGGGAAAGCTGCCTGTTACAGATCAACGTCCTGTGTGTAAGTGTGTGTGTGTGTGTGTGCATCCATATCCTGTCCAAACATAAAAACAATGAGAGTGTTGTGGTGTTTCCTTCC
>NC_043011.1:56980581-57033081 GCF_006345805.1 Octopus sinensis
AGCTAAAATTATTGTCTCATTTACGGCTATACCTTCCAATCATTCACTTCAATAAAAACCACTCGTGCAATATTTTATCTAAATTTTCACATTTTAGCTTTATGCAGACTTGCCTCTTTCCGAGTTTATTGAGAAGCTTAGAACATGCTGTAAAATCTAAAAGCTTTTCCTTTCAGCTGTTAATGTCATACAAAGTCACTGGTCTGCATTTAGATTCTGTTATTAGCACATTTCTACTCATACCGTGTTCAGTTTCTCTTGGTGAGTTCTAGTTTATTTTTGGTGGAGAAGATTAGAGAAGAATGAAAGGAAAAGTTATCTGAACAAGTGTGGGCATTATTGGCTGTGATGACGAGTAGGGACAGAAATGAGCACTGGGGTACACTAGATTTAATAGCGTAGGGTAGAGAGGGGTCTCCATCATCAATAGAAGCTACTTTAGGGCTCTTTGAAGTTCTACTTTGTTTCTTCTCAGTCACTTTAGACATCGTAATAGAGTAAATGACAAAAAAATGAATGGGTTATAATACAGCACTGGACATTACACCTGCTGCCAGCACAGAGTTCCATGGGGACAAATTAGCATGACACCACCAGTTTTATTTTGAAGGGGATATTAGCTTGGGGTTTCTGGTATTCTCTGTGCCTTTATTTCAAAATGGTTCCACCACTTCCATTATTATTGGTAAGCTGGCTGAATCATTAAATACAGTATTTGTTCTGACTCTATGTTCTGAGTTCAAATGCAACCTAGGTCTGCTTTGCCTTTCAATCGTCCAGGGTCAATGAAATAAAGTGCCAAGCATCAGTGCAGGTATTAATTGGCTACAACACTTTCATGCAACTTTTCTAGTCTTGTGATTAAAGCAGAAACCATCATCATCATCATTGGCTGAAGTGTTAGCACACCAGGCAAAATGCTTAGCAGCATTTCATTGGCTTCATGTTTTCTGAGTTCAAGTTCCGCCACGGTCAACTTTGCCTTTCATCCTTTCACTGTCGATAAATTAAGTACCAGTGAAACATTGGGGTCGATGTAATCGATTACTCCCCTCCCCCAAAATTTCAGACTTTGTGCCTATAGTAGAAAGGATTATTATTAGACCAGGCTCCCGTGGCTTTTATGGGTTTTTCCACGAGTAACCTTTTGAAGCGCCTCCCCCTATTGGGAGTTTTTACTTGTTATATTTTCGTTGTTAACTTGCATTTTTACACGGACTTTTCAAACGGACAAAACCTTTTTTGGAACTTTCGTCCTGTATTTTGTCCTTACATGTTTTATTTGATTTTTGTTAGCCCTTGTGGCCAATAAACGAATTAATTATTATTATTAGCCGTAGAAGTACCATTATCTGTGTTGTCAAAAATTATGACAGTTTTATTTTCATTACTTTTGAGGAATGGCACACTTCCATTCAAAATGACAGGTAAAAAACAATTTTGATGAAGTTTTGTACCTAAAGATGTAGCTTTACATATTTAATTGCAAAAATATTAGAAATGTGTAAATGTGACAGTGCAGGACACCCACTGAAAAACGATGGCCCCATGACACATTCTAGTACGAGAACCACTTGGGCTGTCAAATATGACAGCTCTTTTACTTATACAATTCTTTGCTGGTTCACTGAACAGTTTAATGAGAATTTTAAAAATTTAATTAAAAGTTATGATCTGTATTATCATCATCATCATCATCATCATCATCATCTCGTAATGTGCACTTTTCCATGCTTGCATGGATCTAATGGAATTTATTGAGGCAGATTTTGTATGGTTGGATGCCCTTCCCACTAGTTTCGAGCAAAGTAATATTTCCCATGGTCAGACATGTTTTCCATGGAAGACTGGAAAGGCAGAAACTTGACTGTAGGATGCTGATGCTCATTTAGAACTGTCGTGTAATATCAAGACAAGGGTGTACACACACACATGCATAGACATGTGTGTTTATGTGTGTGTGTGTGTGTATGTATATATATATATATATATATATATATATATATATATATATATATAATTTTAAAATAGTGTACATTTAAACACAAAAGAAAACTACCCTTTAACAGGTAATTTTTATATGCTAGAAATAGCAGCCAACACGGCCAAAACCACGATAACAAGGTAAAAGTTTTTATTTTTCATTTACTTTGAAAATTGCTATTAAATTGTGGTTTTGGCCATGTTGGCTGCTATTTCTAACATGTAAAAATTACCTGTTAAAGGGTAGTTTTCTTTTTTGTTTAAATGTACACTATTTTAAAATATGAATATGTTGTCTATTGACTATTTATACATGCTAGGCCACTGGTGGTGATATTTATAACAAATATTCGCTACCCTATATATGTACCTTATATATATATATATATATATATATATTATATATATATATATTATATATATATATAATTTTAAAATAGTGTACATTTAAACACAAAAGAAAACTACCCTTTAACAGGTAATTTTTATATGCTAGAAATAGCAGCCAACACGGCCAAAACCACGATAACAAGGTAAAAGTTTTTATTTTTCATTTACTTTGAAAATTGCTATTAAATTGTGGTTTTGGCCATGTTGGCTGCTATTTCTAACATGTAAAAATTACCTGTTAAAGGGTAGTTTTCTTTTTTGTTTAAATGTACACTATTTTAAAATATGAATATGTTGTCTATTGACTATTTATACATGCTAGGCCACTGGTGGTGATATTTATAACAAATATTCGCTACCCTATATATGTACCTTGTATATATATATATATATATATATATATATAGATACGTATTTTATTTATAAATGACAATTTCTGTCTTTCTGTCTGTTTGTCTATCTGCTACCATCTCTACTGCCTAAACCATCAAACCAATCTTTGCCAAACTTTGCATACATGTTAAACTAACATCCAGTTCAATAATAGACTAATTGAATTTCAATAAAAATCTATAATGTACCCCCCCCCCCAGCAGGGTTGGGCAAATTATATGATAAAATGAGAAGGGTGCAAAGAGTAGTAATGTGAAGGAAATATGGTGACAGAGTGAGGGTTACTGAGAACAATGTTGTCTAAGAGACAAATAGGAAGTGGCAATAGGATGGTAATGTTAATACAGCTGTCATATAGTCGCAACGCTGCATACATACTTTTGTAAATACATAGATACATGCACATACACACACACATGCATAAGCAACTTTTTAAATGCCCAGGAAGGAGAAAAAGGTGTGTGTGAGGAATACGTAGCTTATAGGAGATAGGTGACTTTTCTGCTTTCCATCACAAAGAAACATTCACACACATATATATATATATATAGGTCTATTATACTCCATTTTAAACTCGTGTTTACATGTGTGTATGTTTGTAACTGTGTGTGTGTGTGTGTATGTGCACATACACACACATGTATGTGTATGTCTGTGCCTGTGTCACATCCCACAACTGTCTGTCTCTCTACTTTTCTTGGGTCTTCCCTGTTGCTGTCACAAATTGTAAGATTAAAATTATATCAGAATTTTCAAATTTGGTATTTTCCATGTAAAATCCGAATTTGTTATTTATTTGTTCCAGAAAAATTGCAGAAATATGTTGGCATTTTCTGCATGATAGCTATTGATCACAAAATGAAAGCAAAACCATTAGGAGAAGGAATTTTTATTAAACAAACGAAAGCAAAATATTACTACGACCAAAGTTGTTAGAACTTCTGAAGCTTTAATAAGTTTTAATGGATAAAGTCACGGGAAATGGCCGAACAGACATGTAAATGATTTAAAAAGGAAAAAAAATCCGCAATGAAGTTCTTTGGCAAAAATTTGCACAAATCTGTCCTGTTCAAGAGACCTGTCTTTCGTTGAAGGCATGGTCTGACATGGAATAAACAAAAATTTATATAATGCATTTTATTGTTAAAAACTGCCCCACAACGATGGGCTATTCAGCTAGTATATATATGTTAGTTAGTTAGTTAGTTAATTTGGCTCAAAAGCAAATAGCAAGACCATGTAGGGGGACATGGAGTTAAGTACAGGGTGGTGTTCATGTAAAGAGTTCAGGCCACTTGAGGTCCAGGGAGGCTTTGAACAAAGTGGTCGTCGGCATCTTCACCATCTCGTCTGGCAGCTTGTTCCACGGATCCGCAACCCGGACGGAGAAAGCTCCTCTCCTTCGATTGAGATGAAATCGTCGCAGGTAGAGCTTTTCGGAATGACCCCGCAGCCGACGCTCCGGAGCAGGAGTGAAGAACAGCTCTTTCGAGAGGTTACACTTCCCGCTTATGATGTTGTGGGCGAGAATGAGATCACCACGGCGGCGGCGTTTTTCAAGAGAATAAAGGTCGAGCGTCCTCAGCCTTTCTTCGTAGGACAAATTTTTGAGACCATGAACCATGCGTGTAGCCAGCCTCTGGACTCTTTCGAGATGCTGTATGTCTTTGAGGAGATAAGGAGAAGAGGCTTGAATCCCATACTCCAATATGGGTCTCACCAGCGTGACATAGAGTGGTAGGAATATGGCTGCTGTGAGCATTCCGAATGACCGTCGAATCAAAAACAGAATTCCGCGCGCTTTGTTGGCAGCATGGACGCACTGGGCCGAAGGCGAAAAGGAGGAATCCACCAAGATACCCAGGTCCTTTACCTGATCGGTCCTCTCCAGCAGCAGACGACCCGGCTCGAAATCAAGTTGAGTTGCAGGAGTAGAGCCGACAGGCAGATGACAGCACTTTGACACGTTCATATATATATGTATATATATATATATGCATACATACACATATGTGACAAGCATTTTTCAGTTTCCATCTTCCAAGTCCATTTGCAAGTCTGCAGTTGACCTGTGGCTGTAGCAGAAGACAATTGCCCAAGTTGCTGCACAGTAAGACTAAACCTAAGACCACCAGCTTGGGAGGCGAACATCTTAACCACACAGCCAAGCCTGTGCTTATTAATGATAGTAATAAAAATTGAGTTCAACGTTATGATTCTGTATTTACAAAAATGTTACAATATTATATACAAAACATAGAAAAATTTACATGTAATTATTATTATTATTATTATTATTATTATTATTATTAAGCTGGCAGAATTGTTAGCAGACCAGACAAAATGCTTAGTAGCATTTCATCCATCTTTTTGTTCTGAGTTCAAATTCTGCTAAGGTTGACTTTGCCTTTCATCCTTTCGGGGTCGATAAAATAAGTACCAATGAAATACTTGGGTTGATGTACTCGACTAGTCTCCTCCACCAAAAATTTGAGTCCTTGTGCCTTTGATAGAAAGGATTATTATTGTTATCAATAAGGCAATCAGCTGGCAGAGTCGTCAGGCAGAATGTTTAGCAGGATTTCTTCCAACTCTTTGTGTGCCAAGTTCAAATTCTGCTGAGGTCAGACTTAACCTTTTGTCCCTTCAGAGTCAATAGCATAAAGTACCGATAGAGTACTGGTGTTCATCTGATCAAGTGGCCCCCTCACCACAATATTTCAGGTCTTAAGTCCATATCAGAAAGGATCAGAGCTGGCAGAATCAGTAGCAGACTGGGTAAACTGCTTGCCAGCATTTTGTCCGTCTTTACATTCTGAGTTCAAATTCCGCTGGGGTTCACTTTGCCTTTCATATTTTGGGGTTGATAAAATAAGTACCAGTCATGTACTGGAGTCTATGTAATCGTTTACTCCTCCTCCAAAACTGCTGGCATTGTGCCTATAGTAGAAACGGTTATTATTATTATTATTATTATTATTATTATTATTATTATTATTATTACTATGTTTTCTAATTTCCTTGTTTTGTAACCAGTATCAATTATTAATTTAGCAAGATAAGTTTGTCTAGACAGTTTTCATATTCAGGCAGGATGTCACTCTTTTACAAAAGGAGTGTCAGGTAAGTGGGGAGGTATGTATGTAGTGAGTAGGACACTGTGTCATTCCTGACTTCTATGAAGACGTAACCAACCATATTGGACCCAGGCACGTCACTGCTATTTCAACAATTTAATTAGAGTCTTCTGCATTGTCAGCTCAGGTGATTTTCTTTCTTTTCTTTTTCTTTATGAATATCTTTGCCAATTACGGAAATTCATTCTCACGAGTTTACATTTACTTGAGATCCTGGTTTATACTTTTTACCAATGAGAATAATTCAGAATCATATAAACTACTTAATTTCATTTCTTTCTTTCTTTCTTTCTTGTTTTCTTTCTTTCTTTTCTTATTTCAAACTTTCTTTCTTTCTTTTCTTTTCTCAAACTCTCTTCTTTTTTTTCAAACTTTCTTTAACTTCATCATTCTTGAAGATTGCCATAAATTGTTAGTTCTTGCTGACAGATACTCAACTTCTCAGACAACCTCACATAATTGTGAGGAATAGTCTTTGGGTCTTTTACCGGTTTCAGTCATTGGATAGCAACCCAGTATGGCTGAGTTGCAGTCGTTCAAGAGGTTTTTATCAATGATACTCTGTGTGTGTGTGTGTGTCCCAGCGGTTATTTTAGGCACGTAGTTATTTTATCAGTCTCTTATGGACATTTTTTTTTTCATGGCTTAGTTAAGTTTTATTTACATTAAAGGATACAACTGAAAACATCCATTTACACAGACATAAGCACACACACACATACAATGGACTTTCTGGACACTTTCTGTCTACCATATTTTATTGACAAGACAGTGGCCAGTCCAAGACTTGAGTACAGGGCACTTGACCATAGTACTGTGCTGTGCAGTGGGTTTGACCCCAGAATGTCATGTCTGTAGAGGATTCTTCTCTATTTATTGAACCACTAAGTCATGGAACACAAAGGGGGATAACATCAATACAAACACACACACACTCACACACATGGTGGGATTCTGCACAGTTTCTATCTACTGCATTCTACCCATAAGGTATTGGTCCACTAGAGAAGACATTTGCCCAAACTGCTGTGCTGCAGATACCAAAGCCCAAATCTTGTGTTTGCAAAGCAAATTTCTCAACAACAACAATCTTTATGAAATACTAAGTAACAGTCAAACCTATAAAGCAGCCTCTACATGGCCGCTTGTCCTGGTAGAAACAGCTGCTAAACCTCCCTCAAGTCACACACCAACAATTTTGGAAAAGAGCACATTGGATAATGTGAATCTTAGTTGCCTGCACATGGGAAAAATACAGGATGGTCATGGTTAGAAGGCCTTTCATTTGATGAGAGCTAATCAGTGTCGGGTAGGAGACTATACAACAACAACAACAACAACAATGTAATTATCAATCTTACTGAATGGTTTTCATTCCTATAATTTTTGTTTTAAGATATTTTTATTGAATGCACAGTTCTACACATTTAAAGCATGGCTGTGTGGTTCAGAAGCTTACTTCCCATCCATGTGGTTTTCAGTTCAGTCCCTCTGGATAGCACCTTGGGCAAGTTTCTTCCACTATTGTCCAAGGCCATCCAAAGCCAGCCTTATGAGTGGATTTGGTAGATGGGAACTGTGTGTGTGTATATATGTGTATGTAGTGTATATAAGGGGTTATAATCCAAGCTGTGCCCCCGTGAAACCCATCTGCATGTTCCCATTAATCCAATGCATGATGTTTATTGATGTTTCAGTCTAAATGAGGAATACGTAGCAACTGGAATTTCTGGTAAATTCTATTTGCAGAGTAATTACATACCAAAACAAAAGACTGGAAATACTTGGACTTTTAAAAAAAATTCCAGTCTTTCTCTTTCTCTGTTTATTTCTGTGTTTCTTTCTGTTGAAGAGCATAGGCTCGAAACATAAAAGACTTTCTCACTCCCCGAGCGTTAAACTAATACATCTGTTTGTTGTTTACACACCCGTCTTCGTCTTTTGTTTTTTGTAAATTCTCACTATATATATATATATATATATATATATATATATATATATATATATATATATATATATATATATATATTGGCAATGTCATCTTCTTATACCCACCTTCTTGTATCTCGAGATGCTCTGGCCCCACCACCATTTTGTTACCTTCTTGCCAGCTACTCACACTCTTATATAATCCAGAGTAGCCATGTATCAAGTTGTCTAGCTTGGCCCCTCTCCACACCCAGCAGATAACCATGCCACCCATCTCTTTAATACTAATCCCAGTATTTAGGCAAGAAAACTTTTTCTTTTCTGTTTCCCCTTGTTCCTGTTCTTGTCTTGCAAGTTACAGGGTGGCCTCACCATTGCCAGTGACACAAAACACACCCGGTACACATTGTAAACTGGTTGGCATTAGGAAGGGCACCCAGCTGTAGAAGCCATACCAAAGCAGACAGTTGGATCCTGTCAAACTGTCCAACCCATGCCAGCATAGAAAGTGGATGTTTAATGAGAGTGATGATGATGATGATTGTGTGTGTGTGTGTGTGTGTACCTTATGTTGACATTGTGATGGTTGTATATGAGCATCACCATCAGTCAAGTGAGGTTTGCTCATTTCCAGTCTTCTGTGAAGAACATACTTGCCCGTGGGAAAATATTAGCTTGCTTGGGAATAGGCAAGGGTTAGCAATGCGAAGGGCATCTTGCTGTAGAAAATCTGCCTCAACAAATTCCATCTGACCCATGCAAACGTAGAAAAGTGAATGTTAAATGAGTATGATGATGATGATATGAAATAATGATTTATTTTTCAAGAAAGACATGGTTGTAAACCTTAAAGCCAAGCTGACATCCAAAGAAATGTTATACCAATGAAATACAGAGTTGCCTCTCACCAACTCATTATATAATCTTGCGTGCTAGGTGAGTGGTGGTGGTATTTTATTTAACCACCCACCAGACATGATGAATGCCTGAAGCAACTTTGTTTAGGTTCCAAATGCAAAACTGCCAATTACATAATGAAAAACTAGTCTTCTTGCCTTTCAGCTGTCATCCTTAGCCATCGTTCATATTTATTTTTATTCTGCTTTTTCTTCCTTTTTGGTTTTTTTTTTTGTTAGTCTTTTTTATAACCGAGTTATTCATGCAATGAATTGGCAGAACCAGTGGAGCATCGGAAAAAAATACTTTATGGTATTTGCTATGACACTCAGTGCTTTGAGTTCAAATCCCATCAAGGTCAGCCTGGCCTTTCATTCCTTCAGGATTGATAAAAACTATACCAATCCAATGCAGTAGATTGGCATTTGTTGCAGTTCTCTGTGTTCTGAGTTCAAGTCCGGTTGAGGTCAACTTTACTTTTTTCCCTTTCAGGATTGATACAAAAAGGGTTCAGTCCAACATGGTGGATTGGTAGAAACATTAGAAGGTTGGGCATGGTGCCTTGTGGTGTTTGTTCCAGCTCTCTGTGTTCTGTGTCCAAATCCCACCATGGCCTACTTTGGTGATAGGTTTAATCCATGACCACCCCCTGGCATTGGTAGTGCCTTTAGCTGAATCCAATCTATTGCAAACATTGAGGCTAGGTTTCCAGTTAGAACATAATCTTCATCCCTTTTTCCTTCTTCTGTTTTTTTCCTTCCACCTTTCCAAGATTGGAAGCTTCCTAAAGGATCGTGGCTACTGCATTCCCCTCCTGACTTAAAGATATGGAAACAAAAGCAACTTTCCAAATTTTGACCTCCGGAACTGGTGTTTCTTTTACCAGTTCTTGGTAGATTGGATCAAGAAAATCGTTTGCAAGGCTCCAATGCAATGATACAGTTTCAGTGTTAGACTCAAAATACGCACACCCATACATACATATATACACACATACATACACACATGCACATATACATACACACACACACATGCACATCTATAAATACATACATGCATACGCATATACACACACACACATTCATATTAAAGTTTTTTTATGTAAATTTACATCTTTGATGTTTCATCTTTTACTTGTTTCAGTCATTGGACTGCGACCATACAGGGGCACCATCTTGAAAGGTTTTAGTCAAACAAATCAATCCCTGTTTTTTTTTCTGTTTTTTTTTTGTTTTGTTTTTAATTTTATTACTTATTCTATGGGTCTCTTTCGCTGAACCACCAAGTTACAGGGACATAAACAAACCAACACTAGTTGTCAGGAGAGGGGTAAGTACAGACACAAAGACACGCGCACGCGCACAAACACAGACATGCACACAACTGACTTCTAGACAGTCTCTGTGTAACAAATCCATTCATAAGCTGCCCCAGGGCTATAGTAGAAGACACATATCCAAGGTGCCACAGAGTGGGACTGAACCTGAAACCACACAGATGCAAAACAAGCTTCTTAACCACCCAGCTATGCCTGAACTTATTTTAACATTAAACAGAATTTATTACTCAATACTTTTCAGCAGAGTACAGTAAAACGGTTGACAGTGACTTTGAAGTCCCAGCTTATTCACTGTCACCAGGCTGTGTTTTATTTTTGCTTTTTCTGAGTTTTTGGTTGTTTGTCCTTTGACAGGTGGTGTAATGTAAATGAGAATCAGGTGTGGTGCTGCTAGGACAGGAAAAGTGTTTATCTAGGTATATGCGTATACGTGTGTGTGTGTGTGTATGGATGCACACACACACACACACCACACACACACACACACACACACACACACGCACACACATGTATATGCATACCACTGAATACCTCCCTATCAAATAATGGCATATCAGCCTAGTTTGGCTTAACGATCAAAAGTGTGTTTTTGTGCTTGTGTGTGTTTGCATATATTTGTGTTTTTATGTGTGTGTGTGTGTGTGTGTGTGTGTGCAAGCATGTGTGTGTGTGTGTGTGCGTGCATGCATGTGTGTGTGTGTGTGTTAAAGTCTGTCTTAAGCCTACAAACCCATTAGGCCAGAGTGTACCCCGGTGCTCTTAACATCCAAGTGAGTGATAGCACAAGTGTCAGCCCTGAACACAACGTCAGTCTGTGGCAAAGTTAATTTAGCAAGACAAATTTGTCTAGACAGTTTTCTTATTCAGGCACAATGACATTCTTTTAGAAAAGGGATTGCCATAGACGGGGGGGGGGGTACTGCAGGGACGGAGCAGAGGATACTGTGTCGTTCCTGACCTATATGAAGACATAACCAACTACGTTGGACCCCCAGCATGTCATTGCTATTTCACCAATTAAATTAATGTCATCTGCATTGTTAGATCATTTGATATCAGCTTCTTTTTTTCTCCATGAATATCTGAGCCATTTACGATATTTATTCTTCATGTGTATTTAATGGATATAAAAGTGAAGGGAAGGCCGCTTCGTTGGGGAATTTCCCTTCCCAGTCACATACTTTCAGGTTCGGTCCTACTTTGTAGCACTTTGGACAAGTGTTTTCAACTGTAGCTCCAGGCTGACCAAAGCCATGTGAGTTGATTTAGGAGATGGAAACTAAAAGAAGCCCATCTCATATATATATATATATTATATATATATATATATATATATGATAGATCGTTAACCATGATAGGCCGTTAGCCACTACACACATTTTTTTCTCTCCTTGTTTTTTCTGTGTCCCTTTCTGTAGAAGAGCGTAGGCTCGAAACGTAAAAGACTTTTTCTATTCCTGAGCATTATACTAGTACATCTGTTTGTTTTGTACACCACCTGTCTTTGTCTTTTGTTTTTTTCGTAAACTCTCCCGATATATATGCATATGTATGTAGGTATTTGTGTGTGTATCACTCTCTCCTTGGCTTGACATCATCGCATGATAGTTGTAACTGAGTGTCACTGTCAATACAAGGGGTATCCTTTATTTCCAGTCTTTAGAGAGTTATCTGGCCATGGGGGCAATATTACTTGGCTTGGAAACAGGTGAGGGTTGGTGACAGGAAAGGCATCCAGTCATAGAAAACCTGCCTCAGTAAGCTTTGTTCACCTTATGCAAGCATGGAAAAGTAGACATTAAAATGAAACAACAACAATGATGGTGGTGGTCATGGTGGTCATGGTGGTCGTGGTGGCAGTTTATGACACTGCAAAATAAAAGTTAATTTGTGTTATTAATAATTGTAGCATTTTCAGTTTGCTTACGTAATTAATGCCATTGAGAAAGGGCATCAAAACTCGTATTTTATTGTTCCTTTCTTTGAAGTCAATAAGGCTAAGCACTAATTATTGGATTCGACTAATTATAAAGAGGCAAATATTTCGTTTTGATGATTTTTTGCAATGTGTTAAATAGATGAATGGTTTTTATATTTCTCACTCTGTTTTCCTCTCCCCCCCTCTCTCTAATATATATATGTTCGTCTATATGGTGATGGTAGCCTCTTGTAGTCCAAGAAAAACGGTTCTGCAATTCCTTGCTGTACATCAGCTCACTCCATCCGTCAAGTTGACATTGCCTGGACAGGTGCACAGTGCACCATGCATCAGGTGTCGAAGTAAGTGCAGAGCAATGTAAGGTGAAGTGTTTTGCTCAAGAACAAAATGTGCCACCTGGTCCAGGAATTGAAACCACGATCTCGCAGTTGTTAGTGCAACAGCCTAACCACTTGCCCATGCACCCTCACAGTGTGTGTGTGTGTATGAATATGTATATTTATATGTGTGTGAATATGTATATATAACATGTCTGTATGTATATATGTGTGTATATATGTATGTACACACACACTCATATACAGTTATTTATTCTTGTTCCAAATTAATTTGACAAGAACACAAGTCTGAAACATACTGCTGTTTGTCATTAATCATTAAATTCATTTGAGTGTGTGTGTAGATGTGTATAAACACGCACACACACACAAGCACACATACACACACAGAGTTTGAAAAGAATTACCATATGTCCTAATCAATTTAATATTGAATTTTTCTGCTAAAGTTCTCAAATACATGTCTTGATATCTAAATGTAGATTACCAAAATTAGGCTCCCAACACCATCTTTTCAGTCCCCGCTTCACGTACAGTGTTGACGGACACTCATTTCCAATTATTTATTCAATTTTTTCTCCATATTTCACAAATAAATCTACACTGTGTGTGCAGTTTATTTGTACAATAGATGTCTCTGCCAAATGTTCACTTGAGTGGGGATGGGTATTCTTTAATTCTCTTCAACTGGTTTCATTCACTGGACTTTGGCCATGCTGGGGCATCAGGCTCAAGGGTTTTAATCATTAACATTGTCCTTAATATTTAGATTAGTCTGGTTCTTATTTTACCGAGTTCTTTGTTTCTTCTGTTATTGGTTGTCTGTTGATTTTTCACATAAAGGGGTTTACACCATTATACACAAATATACACAAATTCACCTATACATACACACACATGCAAACACATGCAAAGGGCTTCCTCACAGTTTCCACCTACCACATTCCACTCCTAAAATCTTTGTCAAACTGAGGCTATAATAGAAGACACTTGCCCAAGGTGCCACTGCAGATTAGGATTGAACCTGGGACCATGTGGTTGTGAAGTCAACTTCTCACCTGCACAGCTGTGCCCGCATCTAACTTTTTGCTGATATCAAAGAATTCTAAATTTTATGATTACAGTTCCATTTCTTACTTTAGGAAATGTCTTTAAGACGATGATGCCATCAATTTAGAGTTCACCAGGCATGGCTGCGTGGTTAAGAAACTCACTTTGCAACCACATGATTTTAGGTTCAGTCCCATTGTGTGGCACCTTGGGCAAGTGTTGTCTATTATAGTCTTGGGCCAACTGATGCCCTTGTGAATGAATTAAGTGAGTGAAAACTATGGAAGCCCATCGTGTGTGTGTGCAATGCCATTTGTGAGGTCTCTCATGAGTGCTACTGGTAACATGGAATCCAATACATGTTGCATGGTCAAGTCATTGGCAATTTAACTGCAGTGCCCCCCCCCTCCCACTAAAGACAAGACTTGTCAAAAGGATGGAAGAGCCCGGCTTCAATGAATATCTTGAAATATCATGGGCCCTCAAAAATTCTGGGTTAGTGTTTGGGATACTGGAAGACCATTGGGGAGTGAGGCACTCCTCAGCATTTTTTTTTTTTGAAGCATAACTCTAAGAGCTGGTCAGTCTGATATAAAACTGGACATGCAGGAAATGGCATTGGGCATTTCATGGATAGTTTTGCTTGCATTTGAGATCTCGGTGCTCCCACATTGCTGAGCCTGTGACCCATATTGACATTGGACATCTTGCCTTGGTTTGTCTCCGGATTATGTCAATAGGTTGGAGAGGGCCTATGAGGTCGTTGCATTATGCAAGCCTTATCAGAACCTAAAATTTTGCCTAGACATTCCTTTGTCAGTGATAGTCATCTTCCTCTGTGAGATGACAGCCATCATCATGTATGTGTCTCTATGTCCCTGCCCCCGCCACTCAATCAAGTACTGGGGCCAGTGTAATCATACCCCTTTCCTTATCACTGGCCTTGCATCTAAGCTAGAAATAATAATAATAATATTATTATTATTATTATTATTATTATTATTATCATTATCATTATCATTATTATCATTATCATCATTATTATTATTATTATTATCATTATCATTATCATTATCATTATTATCATTATCATCATTATTATTATTATTATTATCATTATCATTATCATTATTATCATTATCATTATTATCATTATCATCATCATTATTATTATTATATTATTATTATTATCATATCATTATCATTATTATCATTATCATCATTATTATATTATTATTATCATTATCATTATCATATCATTATTATCATTATCATTATTATATTATCATTATTATATTATCATTATCATATTATCATTATCATATTATCATTATCATTATCATTATCATTATTATTATTATTATCATTATCATTATCATATCATTATCATTATCATCATTATTATTATTATTATTATCATTATCATTATTATTATTATCATTATCATTATCATTATTATCATCATCATTATTATTATTAGCCAATAAAAAAACGAATTATCATCATCATTATTATCATCACTTTTTAACTCAGGTTTAATGTAACTCTTGGAGTCTTGGATGCATAATGGGCTTGCTGCCTGCAGCCTATGGTACCATGCTATCTGTTCCTTTCTATTATCTAATAACTCCTCCTCCTCCTCTTCCTCCTTCTTCTCGTTATTATTTTTATCCTTAGTATAATCATTTGGAAGTGAGCAATCCCCAATCTTATGTAAATTCCTAAACATTGTCATAGTGATGTATTGTTTAGTGAAGAAATTAATGGACCCGTGAGGGGTGTGTGTGGGGTGGGATGGAGGGGTGTTTCTATTTTTATTCAATTTTTGAAAAAGTCGTTTATTTTTATTTCATGATTAATTTTGATATCTTGATATTTCTGACATTTGAATTAATTGCCAGGTTTAGCCATTTGATAATGACACTTGGAAAATGATTACACACACACACACACAACACACACACACACACATGTATATACATATATATACCAACATATGTGTATACACACACACACACTCTCTCTCTCTCTCTCTCTCTCTCTCTCTCTCTCACACACACACACACACACACACACACACACACACAAATATATATAAAAATACATGCGTGCACGTATGTTTCATATTTTTGCATTTGAAACACAGAATTCTAAAGTCTAACGAAGAAATCCGTGAGAAAAATAGAAGAAAAGTCAAAAGTGAAACTGCGTTAAGATGCTTCCAAATAGATGAGATTTTAATTGGTTAGTACATAACGAGGAAGTTAAGTTTGCTCAGTATGAGGAGGGTTGGAAATTTCATACACCATACAATAGGAAGACTAAAACACACCTCCCTCACTCTGTCTGTCTGTTTGTCTGTCTGTCTCTCTCTCCACACACACACATACACACACACACACACAATTAGCTGGGATAAATTCTACCCATTTTGATGACTCTGTTCATCTACACACACATTTATACACTCACTACTCTGTTCCTTTCCAGTCTATGCTCATATACATACGTGTGTGTGTCTATATATATATATATACACAGTGGCGAGCTGGCAGAAGCGCTAGCGCGCTGGGCGAAATGCTTAGCGGTATTTCGTCTGTCATTACGTTCTGAGTTCAAATTCTGCCGAGGTCGACTTTGCCTTTCATCCTTTCGGGGTCGATAAATTAAGTACCAGTTACGCACTGGGGTTGATGTAATCAACTTAATCCCTTTGTCTGTCCTTGTTTGTCCCCTCTATGTTTAGCCCCTTGTGGGCTGTAAAGAAATGTATATATATGCATGTATGTATATTTATGTGAACATTCTTTTACTCTTTTACTTGTTTCAGTCATTTGACTGTGGCCATGCTGGAGCACCGCCTTTAGTCGAGCAAATCGACGCCAGCACTTATTCTATCGTTCTTTTTTGCTGAACTGCTAAGTTATGTGGACGTAAACACACCAGCATCGGTTCTCATGTGATGCTGGGAGCGGGGGAGGACGAACACAGACACACACACACATACATACATACATACATACATACATATATATACATATATACGATGGGCTTCTTTCAGTTTCCATCTACCAAATCCACTCACAAGGGTTTGGTCGGCCCAAGGCTATAGTAGAAGACACTTGCCCAAGGTGCCATACAATGGGACTGAACCCGGAACCATGTGGTTGGTAAACAAGCTACTTACCACACAGCCACCCCTGCACCTACATACAGACACACACATTGTATGTGTGTGTTTGTTTGTAATATATAAATAGATAGACAGATAGAGATATAGGTAGGTAGGCAGACAGGTAGGTATGTAGATAGATAGATAGATAAGTAGATAGACAGATAGATAGACAGACAGATATAGATAGATAGACAGATAAGTAGGTAGGTAGGATGGATGGCTGGATGGAACGTTAGATAGATAGCTCTATACCATCATCCATCACAGTTTTACATCAACTTTCTATGCGGGCATGGGTTGGATGGATTGTCATATTCAGGAGTATTGGTCATCTACGTGGATTGGAGGGATGCATCTCACTCATGTACACGTGCATATCATCATTATCACCATCATTGCTTGCATGGGTCAGACAAGTTTCATTGAAGCAGATGTTCTGTGACTGGGTGCTCTTCCTGTTGCCAAACTGCACCTGTTTCTATTCAAGGTAATCTTTTCTCATGGCCAGAAAGGTTTGTTTTTTTTACAGAAAGCCAGACACACACACATGCACACATATATGTCATCTTCATCATTGTTTTTGCATCCATTTTCCACTCTGGCGTGGGTTGGACGGTTTGACTGGAGCTGGTAAGCTGGAGAGCTGTATCAGGCTCCAGTCTCTGATTTTGGCTTCGTTTCTGCAGCTGGATGCCCAAGGTTTTTCTTTTAAATTTCAAGGACCACTTTCTATCCTCTAAGGAGATTATAACCTGATTTGCGATCATAAATCAATCAGAACAAGGAAACAGTAAAAACATGTTCAATTGCAGCAACTGTTTTCGATATCTACATTGTGTTTAATTAAGATTGCATAGAACCAGTTTATCACTGTCACAGATAAGCGTAGTTAGGATTTTAATGAAAAATGAAAAAAAAATGTTAATGATACATGGTTTTGTATGAGAGGAAATTATGAAACTGTATCATTTTTTTTCTTATCGAATTGTTTGCACATTTAAAAATGTGGTAAGTAGGAATTTATTTGAGTAATGAACTTCAAATTGTAAATTGGTTTGTCTTAAAGAAGAGGGAAAGCTTGTTTCTTGCTGTGTCTTTTGACAGAGAATTATATTTCCAGATGGAACCCAATAAATAAATTAGGAACCTCTCTGTTGTTCTATCTCTCTGTTTCTGTCTGTCTCTCTCTCCCTCTCTCTCTCTCTCTCTCTCTCTCTCTCTCTCTCTCTCTCTCTCTCTCTCTCTCTCTCTCTCTCCCTCTGCTGGTCTGTCTGATTATTTCTCTCCTTCTGTGTCATATTTACAAGTATCAGCAATCATGGATCTCCGTGCCAGAGTTAGAAGTTAAATATTTTCCCTTGGGAAAGTTACCATAGCGCTTCTCCATTGCTTCTCCTGCCAATTTATTTACCATTTACTCTGCTAAACTTCTGCTGCTTCCGCAAGCTTTCCTTTGTGACATGGGGTCTATTTCACCCTTAAGCAGGGTGTTCATATGACATTAGGGCATGACTACACATTGTTGGACTTGTGTCATGTATGTCCAAGTACCAGCATTCCACCAAGTGGTGTTTGCCTTAACCACGAGACCATTTCCTACTATCTGACCCACAACTGTAGCCCTTGACAGGTACTAATACTCAGAGTCAGAGTAGATCGGAGGGGGGGGGGGTGCTGTGGTGAAAGAATTACTCCATTTTCATCAAAATGTCTCAACTCCAGACGCAGTTTCGTCTGTTACTCAGGACACAATGACCAAAGAAATCCTTCATGGTTGTTTGCACCTCGATTCAGTTCTTCCAGATTTTTCTAAAACTCATGACCATAGCGTTTATAATAGAAAGGAACAGATAGCATGGTACCATAGGCTGCAGGCAGGAAGCCCATTATGCATCCAAGACTCCAAGAGTTTACCATTCTGCTGCTGGATGGAAGCTACACCATGCCATCATTGCCAGCTCGTCTTTGCTGCCAGTTGCAGATCTGCCCTTTCCATACTGACCAGTGGGTGGTGGTGGGTTGGGTGGTAGTATTCATCTATGGTCTGGTGGTTAGCCCTGTCTGTCAGCATTAGGGCAGAAGTTCAACTGAAAATGCAAAGTGCAGGAACAACTACCACAAGGCACTTTGAGTGATGCTATAACAATTTCCAGAATTGTCAATGGCACGATTTGAACTCAAAGCCAGGAGAAGCACAAGAAAGGTGTTTAATCTGATTCTCTTACACGTTGCCAAATAAATAATCAACTAATTAGTCAAAACATAACATTTTACCTCTTCCTCACAGCTAAAGAATTTATTTCATTTTTTAAACTATCCCCACTAATTACCAATTCAATCTATCTCTAGTTTACTCAAATCCTGTTTATTTTACCTGTATATGGTGTTGCTGTTGTTGTTTAGCCCCAGGTCAGCCTTAACTGAGCAGACCTATTCATCACTATTCCGTTTTATTCACCTAAACCAACATTATCCAACCTTCTTTTAGGTAGAAGGATATGATTTAAAGGAGATTTGGCTGCTATTTCTAGCAAGTGGAGGAGCAATCACATTCACCTGTGTTTTCAGTGTGGTAGTATCCTTGCGCATTACTACTGTAGGATTCGGTAATTTTTAGTTGAACAGGGGAAAAGAAAAACACCCAAAACCTACAGAAATGCATTTGCTGTGAACAGCTTCTAAAACTCTCCCTTGCATCTCTCACACACTCTCTCTCTCCCTCTTTTTTCCTCTCTCTCTCTCCCTCTTTTTTCCTCTCTCTCTCTCCCTCTTTTTTCCTCTCTCTCTCTCCCTCTTTTTTCCTCTCTCTCTCTCCCTCTTCCTTCTCTCTCCTTAGCTCTCTCTCTCTCTCTCTCTCTCTCTCTCTCTCCTTAGCTCTCTCTCTCTCTCTTGAAACAAAAAGGAACATAAAACAGTTTCCGGAAGGTTTATTAGACAGTTTTATGTTGATTTATTTATTAGAAAATATATTTTTCTTGTTAAACTTTGATATGCATTGGAGAATGAATGGATTGTTCTAACACAGTTGTACGTCTTATCCTAGGTGTAAAACCATGTTCACCATTGCTGCGATGAGATATTTTTCTTGTTGAACACTTGCTTACAGAATGAGTCATGATAAATCAGTAGAACTCGGTGATAGTAGATGATATACACACATACATGCATACATACATACATACGTGTGTGTGTAGAGAGAGAGAAGGGGGAGGAGCAAAATGGTTGATAGCTGGCCAAAGTTGTGTTATCGATCATCATGATAAGATCAGCCATGATGTAAACCGGAATATTGGTGATGGGACTTAGGTCATAACTAAACACGGGATTAGTGTTCTCTCATTGTCATTGTCAGTTTATAAATAAAAACTATTTTAAAGCTCATGCATACATAAACACACACACACACGCGTGCGTGCGTACACACATATACTTATATATATATATATATATATATATATATATATGTTCTTTTCTGATTTGATCCCACCAACTTATTTAAAAAATAAAAAATACTGGTTCAGCTGAAGATAAAAATGCTCCATTCTTATTAATGCTAGAGTTCAGACAAAATCTAATAAATAAACCATTGAACAGATTACTGTCTCATTTTTGTCTCTCTTTTTCTCTCAAGACACACAGACAGACACCACACACACACACACACACACACACAGAGTGACATTATGTAATATGGACATGCAAATCATCACGGCGAGAATCATTATCAACGAGAACATTCATTTTTACTTCTTGTTATATACACATGTGGCCATGTAGTATATTTGTAGCATCCACATGCACTTGCTGTGTTGGCAACATGCCATAGACATGTAGTGTTTTACAACATGCACTTAAACGTGTTTGCAACACTGCATAGCTGTAGTGTGTTTGCAACATCTGCACAAACATGGAGCGTTGACAAAAATCACATAGGCATGTAGCTTTTGCAGCATCCATGTGTACATGTTGTATGTGCAACACCACATGCATACATGTAGCATTGGCAGCATCAGACACATGAACACACCCTCACTGCATCTATATAAAAACCCATTTTCTCCCTGCCCACAGGGACACACAGACAGAGGGCAGGTGTGTTGAATGAGAGACCTGCCAGATAATGTTGAAGGTGACAGGAGGAAGATTTTGGTCCTCATGTAAGAGGAACAGGTGGACCTGTTGGAATGAGGTGGGGGTGTGGCGTGGGGGAAGAAGTGGTGGTGGTGGTGGTGGGGTGGGGGTGTGGGGGAAGAAGTGGTGGTTGTGGTGGTGGGGTGGGGGTGTGGGGGAAGAAGTGGTGGTTGTGGTGGTGGGGCTGCATCAATAATGAAGAGGAGGAAGAAGAAGTATAAAAGGAGAAGGAAAATGAAAAAAAAAAACAAATAAAAAATTACTCCGTAAGTCGACCACCACTGATGATAGTCAATCTGTTTTCTGCTCTTTGTTCAGGCTGTGTGACTCAACCCAATAAATCATGCTGTCTATCAAACTACAATCTTTCATTGATCATTCAGAAATCCAACATTTGTTGTTGTTGTAATAACCATTAAGTTTTTTTCTTGGCATTTAATGTGCTTGCACCCTCTCCTCCCCCAGTTATCTAATGAACTGACCTAACAAAACCTGATGATGAACCGTTAAAAAAACTTCTCTGTTACCAATTGACCTGCTAGAAATAGTAATCAAATGTCCTTCAAATTGCACTCTTGGACAGGGATTTTCAAGTGCTGTGCTGCAGATTTTTAAAAATTTCATTTTAGGCTTTTACGACCATATTTTTTATTAAAAAAACACTGCTTTTGCTTCAGTTAATTTTAAAGATAATGAAGAAATTTAGTAAAATAATTGTATGTTTATCAATGCTGGGCCTCACTGAGGAAATGACGAGGGACCGGGAGATGTGGCTGTTTGCTGTACTTGGTAAGATGCATCAAGCTAAGTAAAAACACTGTCTTGCTCACATACAGGCTTGTGCTTTTCAGGTACTAGTGCCAGGTAAAAAGCACCCAGTGGAGCACTCTGTTAAGTGGTTGGCATTAGGAAGGGCATCCAGCCATAGAAACCATGCCACGACAGACAATTGCAGTCTGGACAGCTAGCCAGGTTTATGTCAAACAGTCCAACCCATGCCAGCATAGAAAACGGATGTTAAATGATGATGATGATGATGTTTAGAACATATTCATGAAATTTTGGTGGCAGCTTTTCAGGTCATTTTAAAACAAAGTATTTGTATTGTAAGAACCAGGGTCACTCTCAGGTGGGTTGGTGTCAAAAGGAATTAAAGCCTTAGAAAATCCATAATAATGTTCAAGTGTCAACAAAAGACCTTATTTAGAATTTTGTTAAATACCAATAGGATTAATAAAACCAGGCGAATAATTGTTTGCTGTGTTTTTGTTTTTTGTTTTTTGGTTAATTAAAAATTGTTTTCCTCTTTTGATCCCAACCCACCTGAGACCAGCCCATGTTCTGTGATACAAAATGAAAGCTTTCCTTCAAAAATTAATACTGGGGTTGATTTGAGTGACTAATCCCCCCAATCAGGTTAATTTAATCTAGCTTAATGAGGATAAAGTTATGTCGCTAAATTCTTTGTTGCTTTTGAAATTAATTGAAACAAAGGCAGAGCATTTCAATAGAAATATGGTAAGAAGAGGCTTGAAGCAGATTCAGGAATGGTTGTGGTGGTTCAGTTTTAAGTTCAATCCCAAGGTTCATCTTTGGGCAGATGTTTTCTGTAAGCCCTGGTCAGTCACTGTTTTGGCAAGAGTGTGTGTGTGTGTTGTGAGTGTGTGCATATCTTTGCTTTTGTGTTTGCCATTCACCACGTGACAACTGGTGTTGGTTTGTTTATGTCCCTGAAACTTAGCAGTTCAACATAAAGAGACCAATGTATTAAGTACCAGACTCAAGATAAAAACTGGGTGCTGGGGTCAATTTGAGTGACTAAACCTTTGTCTTGCCACTTGACAACTGGTATTAATTTGTTTATGCCCCAGTAACTTAGAGGTTCAGCAAAAGAGACCAACAGAATAAGCACCAAGTTTAAAATAAATAGGCAGGTGTTTGATTTGAGGGACTCCACAACATTTCAAGCAAGGTACCCTGCCTCATCACAGCCATGGCCCCAGTCCAAAGACAGAAAAACTAATTTTTGATTTGCCATGGAAGTGACACCAGTCTTTTGCCTTCTGTTTATCTCCCGTTATATGTGACAATACCAAAAAGGGTCACGAATGGAAAAGACCTTTTTTTTTAGAGTTAAACGGAGCTGAAAAATTAAATTTCTTCCAAGTTCATATCCCAATGGCCAGATGACTATATCAAGAACCACTTCATTACAAGTTGATTATTTTTCTATCAATCGCAATCAATCATAATCAATCACCAATTGTTACTACTTTTATTTTCTCTTTTGTCATCTTATGGATTCTTGCACTAAATCCTTCCTTTTGAGCTGCTTTCGTCATTTCTTTTCTCCCATCCTCAGTGGGGGGGGGGTGATGGTTGGGCAGTGGTGGTGGTGATTCTCTGAAGCATTGAGTCAACAACTGACAAAGTCCATCGTGTCATGATGCATTATTTCCATTTTTCCAATAAAAATAACTTCTATTTTTTTATCATTTGAGCACTCACAGCCATTCAAGTAATTAATATTTTTAAATAAAAAGTCTTATTTACTTTCTTTCCAATTATATTTTTTTGAAAAATATCATTATATTATAGTCACAGGCATGGCTCTGTGTTAAGAAGCTTGCCTTCCGACCAAATGGTTCTTGGTTCAGTCCCACTACATGCCACCTTGGGCAAGTGTCTTCTATTGTAGCCTCGAGTCAACCAAAGCCTTGTTTAGTGAATTTGGTAGACGGAAACTAAAGAGAAGCCTGTTGTGTGTGTGTGTGTTCCCCACCATCACTTGACAACCAGTGTTGGTGTGTTTACATCCCAATAACTTAGTGATTCAGAAAAAGAGGCTAATTGAATATGTACCAGGCTTTATAAGAAAAAAAATAAGCCTTGGGGGTCGATTCATTCAACTAAAAATTCTTCAGAGCATTGTCCCAGCATGGCCATAGTCTAATGACTGAAATGAGTAAAAGTTAAAAGATAACATATATTGATTTCTTTTATCAAGGCTCTATACTAAGTTTAGTGAAAAATATAAGCAACTGAATTGACTCCCCCTGGCATATAACTGGTACATATTTTATGGACATTAAAAAGACCGAAGGTAAAGTTAACCACCAGTAAGACCTTAACATGCAACAGAAACATCATTGTCGTCACCATCATCATCATCATTGTTTAAGTGTCCACTTTTCTCTGTTTGCATGGGTTGCACAGATTTTCTACCGCTAGATCCCCTTCTTGTTGTTAACCCTCACCTGTTTCCAAGCAACGAAATATTTCCCAGTAGCCAGGCATGTTTTCTTGAAAGATTGGAAACGAATGATACTGCTTGTATGATGGTGACACTCGTTTACAGCTGTCACACAATGCCAAGACAAGGAGACAGTTACACACATGCACACACTTAGATATATACATGGTAGCTGCTTTAAGTTTCCATCTACCAATTCCACTTTCAAGGCTTGGTCAGCTTGTCCAGCTTGAAACCACTTGTCCAAAGTGCCACACAGAGGGACTGAACCTCAGACCATGAGATTGGGAAAGAGACTTCTTACTACACAGCCACGCCACCACCAGACGACTAAATACCATGTTATTACTCCACTAAATCTCTTTTTCTGATTTCAGCAAAGGATTTATCTCATTGGCAGAAGACCACAAATTTTATAGGAAAAAGATTTGTACCAGTCATGCACTGGGGGTTGGCTAAGTTGATTGATTAGATTGGCACAAGAGTGTCAGACAAATTGTCTTCAGGTATTATTCAATCAGGACTCTTTACCTCGTGAGTTCAAATCCAACTAATGTCAACTTTGGCTTTCATCATTCAGGATTTGATAAGACAGTATAGCACTGGTACTGAGGTTGATTTATATTCCACTGATGCATCAGAAATGTAAATGGCATTAAAATTGAAAGGAAATAATTATGTCTGTGCCTTCCACTCTATTAAATTGCATCTGCCCCTCCCACTCTACTAAATTGCATCTGCCCCTCCCACTCTACTAAATTGCATCTTCCCTTCCCACTCTACTAATTTGTATTTGCCCCTCCCACTCTACTGAACTGTATCTGCCCCGCCCACTTTACTAAATTGTATCTGCCCCTCTCACTATACTAAAGCATATCTGCTCCTCTCTCTCTGTTAAACTGTATCTGCCCCTCCCCCTCTACTAAACCATTGATCCCATTGATCCAATTATCTATTGGCAATTTACTTTACAAGACACTATCAATTTTTTGTTTTGTTTTACAGCAAGATGTGAACCAGTTGTCTGATGTAGAAAAGTTATTGTTGTACCTCAAACTTCCTACTGGCGCCACCAATGATGACCAACTCACACTGTATGTACCTGTTTTACCTGTTGCTTCAGTATTTCATATGTCGCTGTATTTCACTTCACCCCCTGTCAATACAGACAGCGTATTCCATCTTTCTGCTATATTGCATTTACCTGTGTGTATATATGTGTGTTTACATATGTATGTATGTATTATTTGAAACAGATTCGTTCATGTGTGACTTAAAGGTATGTAGGCTTCTTACAGAGACCTAACCCATCGGGCACAGTTAGATGAATGGAGAGATGCAGGAAGTTCAAGCTGGCTGCTGGGAACTGGGCTGCTATTGGTTGGTCAAGGTGGGTCACATGGTGTCATTAGGAGTAAGATCAACATTCCAACGACACCAAATGAATTAAAAAGGAGAATTTCTTGGACCATGTGGCTGGACAGGAAGCTGGTAGCCCCTAGCTGTCTGCTGGATCTTTGAAGGGACTTGTGGGATATGGGATATATGGCCAGGAAGGATGTATGTATGTGTGTGTGTGTGTGTGTGCATATGAGTGCATTGGTGTGGGTGTCTTCATTTCTCTTTAGTTATACTTGATTATGGATGTATGTTTTTGTGTATTATATGTGTATGTATATATTATACCTTATTATAGAGTAAAAACACAGGGGTTAGCTGTCTCAATTTAGTGAGGAAATAGATTTAATACTGTTCACAAGAATGTATGGGACAAAGTTTGAACTTTTCTGCAACGGATCAAAAGGGCCCACCCAATCCTTGACTGTGGATTTAGTAGATAGAAACTAAAAGAAATCCATCACGTGTCATCTACTGCATCTCCTGCTCTCTCTCTGCCCTTCTCTATACATCGGGCAAATGGGACGCCACATGGCTGCCTGGTTCGCGGAATACCTTTGAGACATCTGACTCAGCAATGACACCCCGGTCTCGTGCAATTTCCACTCTACCGGTCACTCTTTGCAACACCTGTCTGTGTTTGGATTGTCCTTGAACAGGGGCCATCCGGACACCCATTTGTGCCGTGAACAGGGATTAATCTTCTCTCTTCACTCCTTTGTGCCTCATGGGCTCAATTCTCCTCCCCTTTTCATCTAACCTCCTCCCCTCTCACACCTACTTCCTCCCATCCACCTTTCCTCTCTTGCTCCGACTCCTACTTCTCTTCACTCCTACTCTCCTTCTCTCTTCTCTTCACTCCTACCCACCTTCTCCCTTCCCCCTCCCTTCGTCACCCCTCCCTTGTAACCCCACCCCTACACAATCCAACCCACCTTCTCTATCCATCCCATCCCACCCCATCCCTTACACCCACTCCCACATACCCCACCCTTGCTTTCCCCACTCTCACCTCCCCCACATCTCAACACCATCAGACCACACATCACTACACCATACACCACCATACCACACCACATCACATCACAACGCAGACACTAGCACTGACCACTTCCCAGCCCCACATCCACACATACACACATGCACATGTCAAGGTCACCAGCCCTCTTCCACGCACATACAAACTCACTTATACATGCGCCTCTTTGTATTGGGATCACCACTACTTTATTATCTCCCCTTCTCCCTAGCTCTCCTGTGTGACCCTTCTGTCTGGCATTCGTCGTGATAGATCGCTAGCCACTACACATTCTTTATTTGCTCTCCTTGTTTCTTTCACTATTCATCCTTTCAAAGCCGATTAAATAAATACTAGTTGAGCATTGGGGGTTGATGTAATAGACTTGCCCCACTTCTCTCTGGACTTGCTGCCCTTGTGCCAAAATTTGAAGCCAATATATTACTGGTACCTGTTTTATTAAGGTTGTGAAAGCAGTTGGAAGACAGTGAACCCAAGACCTATTGTTCTGAAAGTATATAATGTAACACTGTGTGTGTGTGTGAGTCCTGTCTCGGCTACCCCTCTCTGTTGCTTCTTCTGTGAATTTGAATCAGAATATCATACTAGTTTGTTAGTCTGACAAGAAATTACATCGTTGCCGTGGAAATTTGTTTTGACTTGTTGCCAGTGTGTTGCCATATTTGTGATCTGTGATAGACTTTACTATTATTATTAGAAACACCTTCCTCCACACACACGCACACACACCTTACATCAATTTCACTTCATTCCACAGTTTAAAGGGCCTTTTAAGGGTTGTTTTGTGAATATGTTACTTTTCTTTTTTCTTTTCTTTTAACCAACTAAACCAAATCACTTGTGAAAATAGAGTCACTGCTTTCAGCTTGTTATTCTGTAAAAGTTTTGTGATTCATTTTTTACTGTATTTATTTATTTTGTATCTTATCATTCTTAGACTACTAGAACTGTTTCAGGAAGGGAATTTAATTCTGTTCTTCTCTTAAAATTCCATTCAACAGGATTTATTTTTTTTACTTCACTGTAAAAACACTTAGCTATGTGAAAACTAATACATTAAGCAAGTTGTAGAGTATTCAGTTAGCCTCCAACATAAATCACTCTTTATTCTCCGGTTCTTTTGATCTTTGAATCAGTGTAAACCATTGTGATTTCCAATCATGAAGAAGCAGGCATCACTGCACCATTATTATGAGAAATAGATGGAGAGGCAAAAAAAGAAAAAAAAAAACTGCTTAACCCAAGTGGGATTAGAACCCATATTCCAAGGATTGTGTCCAATTGCTTCTTCAATAAAGGGTTCTGACGTTAATGTCAAATCTTCTATCTTTTTAATGGCAAACTAACTTATTCTGCCTTGGCAATTATTTTGTATCATTATTTAGCTGAGTATGACATTGATTTGCATCCAGTTGTGGGTCCCTGGTTCAGGAGTTTTAGGGTTCTGAGAAATGTGGAACCACATCTTAGCCACTATTGTTCCCAGGTGTACTCTACACCTCTTAGGACCCAGCTATTAGTTAAATAGTATGTCATGGAATTGTCCCCAGAAGAAGGTAAGTCACAGACACCCTAAAGAATCCTGGATAGATGAGGCTCTTCAGCTCATCAAAGAAAAGGTAATCCCATACACATCCTGCGTCCTCAGAATTGCTGGGCTCATGACGCTTGTTGCAGCAATCCAAACTTGAAGGACAAAAGAGTGAGACCGGCTCTGCACAAACCATGCCTACCATAATGATAAATCTCTACTGTCTTGTCGGGTACTTAAAAAAAGACTCAGCGAGTAAGCCCTTAAAGAAAATCTGGAGGGTGGGACCGTAAGGCAGAAATGTGCAGTTTTATTGAAGCAATATCTGCTGTCACCTGTAGCTTTAAGGTTGCTATGAATGTATTGACTTGTCTTTCCTTCCTGGCCTATCCATGTGTGAAGCAGTGATTGAATGTTCTTGCTTCTGGACACAGCCCAGGTACAGCAGATGTAGTTCAGCTGTTTCCTTGATAAACCATAAAAGACCAACCATTTGCTGACATAAACCATCATATGATTGGACAACTAGCTTCTTAACCTTGCAGCCATGCCTGCACCTTCCTCGATATTGGTTTTCCTTACTCCTCATATTTTTTCCCTGGTATTGTTAACCTACAGCAGTTTTAAACTGAACAGCAACCATTTTTATCCCTGCCTGCCTCCACCGTGCCTCTGGGATTCTGCCTGCGTAAGTCATGGAACCTGCTCCACCTCCAGATGTAAACATTAAAAAATCAAAAGAATGGTTTATCATCACCATCACCATCATCATCATCATCATCATCATCATCATTATCATCTTCATCATCATCAAATGTCTGCTTTCCTTGTTGGCATGGGTTGGACAGGTCAACACAGTCTGACTCAGTTGTTATTGAAAGTTACTTCCCTCGTAGGCAGGTTAAAGGACCAAATCTTACTTGTGTATTTCATATTTTAGCATGGTTTTTAGAGTTGGTTACACAGTGTATTGGGTGGTGCTGGTACCATGGACATTGTCCTGTTCTTTACAAAACTAAAGCGTCTGCTCTACCCTCTGCTGTCCCTGTTCATTTGTCAGCCACTTTACAGAGTGAAGTGGGTGTATTTCATTATGGCACTGGCGCTAGAAAAGTTACTATGTCTCCTGCAAGGCTAGGAATGCCTCTCTACCTTGTTGTTAGTCCTTCAAGGCAAACATGAGCAAAAGGTCGAAAGGAGAGAAAGAGAGAGAGAGTATGTGTGTGTGTGTTGAGGGTGAAACAGAATGAGTGGGGGGTGGAGGAAGAAGTAATAGGAGAGGGAGGCTGGTAGGTGTTTGTTATTGGTAATGACATTGAATAAGAAACAGCATAAGCAGTGAATGTGTGGTGGTAGGGGAGGGACTGGCAGAAACGTTAACGCGCCGGACGAAATGCTTAGCAGTATTTCGTCTGCCGTTACGTTCTGAGTTCAAATTCCGCCAAGGTCGACTTTGCCTTTCATCCTTTTGGGGTCGATTAAATAAGTACCAGTTACGCACTGGGGTCGGTATAATCGACTTAATCCGTTTGTCTGTCCTTGTTTGTCCTCTCTGTGTTTAGCCCCTTGTGGGTAGTAAAGAAATAGGTTGGGGAGGGACTGTGATGAATGGCAATAGTGACATTGCAAGGATAAGACAGAGTGGTAGATGTGAGTGGAGAGTCCCGTGGGATGGAAAGTGTGTGAATTTGCTAGAAGTAAAAGAAGGGTGGGAGTACTGGATATGGGCTGATTCAGTGCCTTCATTTATGCAGGCATCATGATGGAATTGGAGATCCAGATGGATGATGGTGGAGTGGGGGGTTAAATGCAGACAGTTCTGATGCCATTCCTCGTTCAACAGGTGACATATCACAGGGGGGGTAAGAGAGATGGTGAGTGATCGATGACAGATTTAGGAATGTTTATAATTTTCCAATTGATTAAAGCTGACAAAGACTCCCAATTTAATTGAATAGTGGCCTGGTTCAATAAATTTGTATTGGTGAGAGTAATTGATTCCCAGAAGCCAATATTCTAATTTATATAGCCTTTGCTATATAAATGTTTAAAATGTCGTCTCCAGTGCAGATGACAGGCTTCTCCTCCACCACCACCAAAGGTAATGGAGTGTAATAAGAAATATTTTTCCTGTCATATTAATAATGTTTCTCTTTTCATTGTTCAGTTTTTCTGTTTGATTTCTAATTAAATTACTTAAACCATTAACAGTTTCAATAAATCTCTCAAATGTCATGATATATATTTTCTTCTAATACCAGTTTGTCCTTGTTTGCCTCTCTTGTCTGTCCTGTTTATAAAACAGACTATATTTGAAGGCAAACAAGGTGCCCTTTTTATAAAATGCCTGAAAAACATTCAGCCCAGCTCCCATATGGGAAGGTTCCATAGACTTTAATTTCATTTCCTAAATATGTGCTTCTGAAATTGGGGTGCATCTGATATGCCCATCTTTTATCTTTTACTTGTCTCAGTCATTGGACCGTGGCCATGCTGGGGCACTGCATTGAAGAATTTTAGTTGAACAAATCAACCCTAGGACTTGTTTTTCTCCTGTTAAGCCTGGTACTTATTCTATCATCTCTTTTTGTCAAACTGCCAAGTTATGTGAATATAAACAAACCAACACTGGTTGTCAAGTGGTGGGTGGGGACAAACACAGACACCTTCACACACACACACACACACACACACACACACATATACGATAGGCTTCTTTCAGTTTCTGGCTACCAAATCCCCTCACAAGACTTTGGTCGCTGTGAGGTGAGAGTAGATGACACTTGTCCAAGGTGCCAAACAATGGGATTGAACTGGGAACATTGTGGTTGGGAAGCAATCTTCTTACCACATAGTCACACCTATCCATTCATGTGCATTTTATGCCGTCAGATAAGGTAATTATTTTACAACTTTAATTTGACCACCAAATTGACCTCAATGGCATCATCTTATAGCCAGGTTCCTGAGGTCCTTGTTTCTGGTACCACTGCTACAGATATTCTCTTTTGACCCTGACCATAAATGTGTGTGTGTATATACACACACATACACTCTCTCTCTCTCTCTCTCTCTGTCTGGGCTTCCACACAATTTCTGTCTACATAAAAAGCACCATCCGTACAAGGTCGATGCCAGCGCCATCTCGACTGGCTTCCGTGCCGGTGGCACGTAAAAAGCACCAACCGATCGTGGCCGTTGCCAGCCTCCCCTGGCACGTAAAAAGCACCCACTACACTCACGGAGTGGTTGGCATTAGGAAGGGCATCCAGCTGTAGAAACACTGCCAGATCAGACTGGAGCCTGGTGCAGCCTCCTGGCTTCCCAGACCCCGGTCGAACCGCCCAACCGATGCTAGCATGGAAAACAGACGTTAATCGATGATGATGATGATCCTGAAGGCATTTGTTGGCCTGGGATTGTCACAGAAGGAACTGAACCTAGAACCACATGGATGCAAAGCAAGCTTCTTAACTGCACTGCTACCCCTGTGTCTGAAAGTGTCTATTGCCGCTCTGGCAGTGAATTGGACCCTGGTATCCTGTGAAACCGTCAGAGATACTTACCACTACACTACCAGTGATGGTGGTGGTGCTGCTGCTGCTGCTGCTGTTGTTGTTGTTATTGAGCGAAGCGGTCTTCGTCCTCTTGGGAGAAGTCCGAAACGTGGTCCTATGCTATTCGTAAGACCCGCAGAAGAGAAAGCAGGTCAACCCCGACACCGAGAGCATCGACGGATGGATGAATGCGCATCCAGGCTCAGCGGTTGCGTAGGAAGTCGGGGACAAGAAACAGGAAGAAAGAGTGAGAGAAAGTTGGAGCAAAAGTGTACAACAGGGGTCGTCACCACCCCCTGCCGGAGCCTTGTGGAGCTTTAGGTGTTTTCACTCAATAAACACACACAACGCCCGGTCTGGGAATCAAAATCATGATCCTCCGACCGCGAATCCACTGCCCTAACCATTGGGCCATTGCGCCTCCTGCTGCTGCTGCTGGTTGTGGTGGCAATGGTGATGACGACATTTGTGTAAAATAATAATAGATATCCGAACTCCATTTCTGTGTGTAGAGAAATAATGAGACTGAGACACTTGTGGTAGATCGTTACTGGCAAATCAGTTCTTATCTCCAAACAGTAAAATACCTCGATGGCATCATACTCTAGTCTGGCAAACTATTTTCTAACGTCTAATTTTAGTTCTATTGGTTTGGTCTTTTATTACTTGTCGGTGATTAGATCATTGAAAAATCAATTAAGTTTGGTCATTAGTATCTCTGAAATAGTATCAAATAAAGTAATTTTATCAATTTATTTTCAAAACTGAAACAGTTTCTGAATATTTTACTTGTGGTATTCTGGTTAATTTTTTTTTCTTCCCCCACCCCCAGTTCTTTACATTTTGAGTTCAAATCATGCCATGGTCAACTTACCCTTTCTTCCTTTCAAGGCCAGTAAAATAAAATGCTAATCAAGTCCTGGGTCACAATTAACCACTCCCCTCAAAATTGCTGGCTTTTTGCCTAAATCAGAAACTATTTTTTTTTTGACATTTATTTCTTCTTAGATAAAATGGTTAATGGGTGGTGATGGATTTTGATTGAGTAATTGTCTTTTTCACACTTCCATGCACCTAACCATTCACCTGTGAAATAGACCTGGAACCTGTTTGACACTGATAGACTGTGGACAATAGGAGTTGGTGTTTTGTTATTTAGCTACTGGTCAACCCTGACCAAACAAACCCATAATCAATGACATTTTTTTCCTGACCATTCTGGAGCTTTTTATAGTACTGACCACATTGTCTAATGTGTCTTTCTTTTTTTAAGATTTGGCTACTATTTTTTGCCTGTCTACAATCACATACAGCCCCCACCCCTCATTAGTTCATGGCAATCACAGTTTAATCAAGAGAGAGACACTCATACCTTGAGCAAGTCATTCAACCAACTTTATCCAGTATTGAGGCTCCAGCTCAAGAGTTCATGAGTTTTGGAGAGCATGGTGTCTGCACTACTTCCACGTCTTCTCTGGCCCAGGATGGTAGTATTTGTTCAGGACCCTTCTTATAGGTCAAATGGCAGAAGATGGTCTTATGGCTAAGGCACACAGGACTCAGAAGGGGGTTGGTACCTAGACATGGATTATAAGGGGCCACAAATGTGTAAAGGACATGCACTAATGCCGTATGATCTAGTTCCCCACTCCCCATGCCTAAGGATTAATTAGGCCTTGAGTGAAGAAATTAACAGAGGAAATGGTAAATAAATTGGCAGACAGCATTATGAAACCACCGTTGTATCTTTTGCAGGAAGAGTCATAAATCTTTGGAATTTGGCCTGGAAGTCCATGATATATGGACACCTACAAGGATGGCACATGGGGAGAGAAATAGGGAGTGAGAGACACAAATGCTGAAGTTGTATGGTTTGATTGTAGCAAGAAGTGGAGATCTGTAGCTTAACCTCATGGCCATTGTGTAACACCTTAAAGTTGACAAAATATCATCAGTATTAATTTGCATTCTGCCATCGTAAATCATAACCCGTCCACTACCACCCGTGGTTAAACATCTAATTTTATTGTTTCTCTTTTTTCTAGCAGTCCGACCTCATCTCTGCATACAACAAGCCGTGTTGAACAGACTCAGGCATTCACATGGATCAAGAGCCACTTGGAAGAGAACTGTGATATCTGTCTACCCAAAAAAGAAGTTTATGAAGAATATAGGTATCATCATCATCATCATCATCATCATCATTATTATTATTATTATTATTATTATTATTATTATTATTGTTGTTGTTCATATACACTCAACAGATTAAACTGTTGGAAAAGAAAAGGATCCTAACATCAGGCTACAGCAAGTAACCTTAGATGCCAAGAACCCTCCTAAGTATCCTAGCTGTCCCTAATAACACTGTTTTCTGGAGCTGTACTAAACTGGGTTTTACACCCATTTCCTGTATCCATCTGTTCAGATCTTTTGGGATAGTTTCCAATGCAGTTGTTATTATTATTATTATTATTGTCGGTGGCGGCGGTGTCGTTATTGTTATTATTATTATTATTAAGGTGATGAGCTGGCAGAATCGTAAGCCTGCTAGATGAAATGCTTACCAGTATTTTGCCTGTAACTACATTCTGAGTTCAAATTCCACCTAGGTCAGAGCCGATGAATTAAGTATCAGTGAAATGCTGGGGTTGATGTAATCAACAAGTCCCCACCCCACATATTTGAAGCCATGTGCCTCCAGTAGAAAGGATTGTTAATATTATTATTATTATTATTATGTGATGAAAACTCTCAGCTTATTTTGCTGGGTATGATGGAAGGTGTCGGCTGTCCACAACCAACTGACTAAGGTGACACTTGTTCACTGACCATGCTTCAAGAACCCTGCAGAGAACTTTTACAGTTCCAAGCAATGCTGATGTTTGTACATGTTCTCTCTTTACATTTGTACCAAGGTTCCTGAGCCACATTGGAAGTTAAGTGCCGATACTTCCAAGCGCACATTATTAATAACAATTTGTTGAGCTCAGTTAATAATGTTATTATCCATACGGCAGCACAAAGAAAATTCTTTCGGGAGTCTCAGCCATAATCTTTTTATTGAAGAAAACCGGGTGGCACCGATGTGTGTGTGTGTAATATATTGTTTTCAAGAAATGATATTAATGATGTTGACAATGATGATGATGATACTAATGATTGTGATTTCTTGTTGTTATTTTCCAGAAACTATTGCGAAAGCCTCTCCCTTCGTCCACTCAGCACTGCTGACTTTGGCAAGATTATGAAATGTGTCTTTCCAAACATCAAGCCAAGACGTTTAGGCCAGAGAGGTCAATCAAAGTATCCTTCCATGCTACAAATACCAAAGTTCTTCCTTCTTTCCACTGCTCTGCTGTTTCATTTGTTGTTGTTGTTGTTGTCGTCGATGTCGTTGGCATTAAGCATTTCTTCAAGAATCTGTTCTTCTCATTTTCTGTGCCGTCCATTCATTCTGATGCCACCATGAAGCAATGGCCTCGAATGGCCGGAGTGTAGATTCGTGGCTGCCCCATGTTGGAAGAGAAAGCTGAGTGTGTTGGAGAGTAGGATCAAGGAAGCACACATGGGTCAGAGAGTAAGGGACAGAGAGTGATAGTGAGAGAGATGGTGGTGAAGATGTGTTGGGGTACGTACTCGAAGGACATTGGGGGTGGTGAGTATAAGTGATACAGGGGTTTGGGCTGGGAGGGGTTGAGGTGACTAGTAAATAATGATGGAGAGAAATATAGGAGAGGCCCGGGGTGATGGGGGTTGCAGAGGATATGTGAGGGCGGTGGCAAATAAGGGAGGTGTTAATGATGGAGAACGGTACAGTGGAGAGAAGGTGGAGACAGTAAGTGGGTGGGTGGCAGGTGGGGAGATAATAGGAAGTGGTTTCAGGTAGGGGTATGTAGTATGTGCCTATTCTGCTCTCAGGTGATAGAAAAATTATGGGTGTTAGAGGATAAAATGTTGGGGTAAATGGTTGAAGCAGATGGAGGTGGGGGTGGGGCAGAGCCCTTCATGGATAAGCATTACCAAGGTGGTTTTAGGATATCAGTTCTGTTGTGGTGGGCAGGTTTGCTTCGTAAGGCTCAGCATCTTGAGATCAGCCTTCCATACTTTGTCCCATGTCTTTCTGGATCTCCTTCTTCCACTAGTTCCATCCACTTTAAGTGATTGGCCCTTCTTTATGCAACTCATCCATACACATCACATGACCAAACCAGCACTAGCACTCTGTCGCACATGTACACCAACATTGCACATTCAGCAGAGCATACCAGCTTCATTCCTTTCAAATTTCCACATGTCCTCTGCCTTCACGGCCCACGTCTCACTACCATGTAGTATTGTTGTTCACCCGCATGCGTCGTACAATCTTCCTTTCACTTTAGTTGTCAACTGAGGCAAAATCTTGCTGAATTTTCTCCATTCTATTTTAATAATTACACCCTCAATACATCTCCCTCTACTATTAGGCCACCCAAGTAACTGGAATTATCCACCACCTCTGGAGAACCTCTGGGGATATGGAGAAAATCAGTTTCCTTTGTATTTGTAGACTTTATGGCTCCTGTGTGTCTTCCACAGACAAACACTACTTTCTCTGATAGCCTTCCTGTTATTCCGCTGCACCTCATGTGTGTCCATGGTTTGGACATGGGCTGGCAGAAACGTTAGCACGCCGGGCGAAATGCGTAGCCGTATTTCGTCAGCCGTTACGTTCTGAATTCAAATTCCGCTGAGGTTGACTTTACCTTTCATCCTTTTGGGGTCGATAAATTAAGTACCAGTTACGCACTGGGGTCGATGTAATTGACTTAATCCATTTGTCTGTCCTTGTTTGTCCCCTCTATGTTTAGCCCCCTTAGGGCAATAAAGAAATAGGTTTGCACTGTGTAATTACCACCTTGGAAACGCTTGTCTGTGAGGGGCTGTTCCCTACCCCACCTCCATCCTCTTTGCCCCTTCAACCATTTATCCCCACCTTTCATCCCCTTACACCCATCACTTTTCTATCACCTGAGAGCAAATTTGGTACATACTAACCCCCTGCTCCCACCCAGCTTTCTCAGTTACCTTATTCCCCCCCCCCCCCACCTCAAACCACTCTGACACTAGGCCTGAGGTTAAGGCATCTAATTCTTCTTGTTTCTTGTCTTTGCTTAATTGACCATTCCTTAATTCTAAAACCAGATATGTGTACAGTGGCATACGCAAGAAGCTGGAGGTACAGCCACCCGTCTTACCAGAGTTGGAAATCTCTCCAAGAAAACTGAGGGTAATTAAATGAAAGAATTTCTTTTCTGTTTCTTGAAACCTGTCTGGGAATTTCTGTTGATCTGTTTCCAGTGAGATGCCATTTCATTTTACCATCCTTGGTTGGTTTCTCTAGCATTTCAAACCTGTTACACTAAAATTAAATGTGTGTGTGTGTGTGTGTGTGATTGTTGCTGCTGCTACTGTCATCAAGCAGACTTTCCAGCCATGACCATCCTGTCTTTTTCTTTTTCAGGCACAGTGTGTCCAGGACTATATTATCCAATGTGTTCTCTGCTTGTAGGGTGGGATTTGAGGGAGATTTGGCAGTTATTTCTAGTAGATTGAATGACCCTGTAAGGCAGAGCTTTCCAAACTTTTCACAATGGCAACACACTTTCTAAGAACAAAAATTTGTATGACAAATTGATTAAGTTTTGTTAATAATTAAACATCCCATCATCTCACAAATTGTACACTGAGTTGTTGGATCTCAAATATATTTCACAGCCAACTCATGTCAGCATGGAAAACACGTTAAATAATAATAATAACAATGATGACGACAACTAGTTTATTATTATTATTGAGTGAGAGAGCAGTTTATGCCATCAAAGTGACACTGGGGTAAAATATACGATGCCCAATATACCCATCATGACTACCCGTCTGATAAGGGTACACCAGGCACATGCATCACAACCATATGTGCGCGATATGGTGATCTCATATCAAGATAAACAGCACATGACCTTGCAGGTGAGGCCCAGTTAGAATTTTCTTCTGGTCGAGTTGCCCATCCCGCTCAAAAGGTCCCTGAATAAGGGTTGTTTAAGGATGTTGAAAGAACCACCCATGTTTCCAGAGGTGAATTATTCAAACCCCAAAGAATCCCTCTCAACACATGGCTATGATACTCCCCCACTACTTCTGCTTGTGATCAGAGATGCACATATCGTCAGCCACTAAGGGACATGCTCAACTGGTTACGGTCAAACAACTGACAAGCAAATCTGTGGTATTGAGCAGAATATTTGCTGTTTATTATTTATTATTATTATTATTATTATCATTAATAATAATAATAAAAATTCAAGGTGGCAAGCTGGCAGAATCGTTAGCATGCTGGATGAAATGCTTGGCAGTATTTCATCTGTTGCTGAGTTCTGAGTTCAAATTCTGCCAAGGTCAACTTTGCCTTTCATCCTTTCGCGGTTGATAAATTAAGTACCAGTTACGCAATGGGATCAATGTAGTTGACTAGCTCCCTACCCCCAAATTTCAGGCCTTGTGCCTATAGTAGAAAAGGTTATTGTTAATTTAAGGCAGCGAACTGGCAGAATCGTTCTGAATTCAAATTCCATTGAGGTTGAGTTTACATTTCATCCTTTCGTGTTCGATAAAATAAGTACCAGTTGAACACGAGGGGAGGGGGTCGGAATGCAATCGACACTTCTCTCCCCAAAATTGCTGCCCTTGTGGCAAAATTTGAAACCATTATTATCATTATCAATTTCTTTTTTTTTGTTGTGAAAATCTATTTGTTTTGACTTAATTTCATGACACAACTAGAAAGTATCGCTCACCCACCAAAGTGTTGGAACAGTTTGGAAACCTCTGATGCACCAAACTTATATATATTTACACACACACACACACACACATGCATGTATATATTGAATGTGATGACACCCCAATTTTTTACTCCTAAAATATAGAACTTTTGTGCCAAGTACCCAGGGTTTACTCTTTGTCTATGACACAGCATGTTTCCTAAATAACCTCCAGTTTCTTTTTATCTCGTATTCTTTCAGGATGACGACAGCTATGGCCGAGATGAGCTGTTCAATGCTTCCTGCCAACTGGTTTGTGAGTGGGCGGAGAAGTTGTTGGAACGTGGTTTTACTGGTCTTCGTGATCTATCAGAGTTCCTCGTCAGCAATTCTTATGTGAACAGCAAATCTATGGCTGCATTTACAGTCAGTGCAGCTATGCAAGAGGCTGGGACTCTTAGTGCAAATGGTTGGTCATATTCAGATTTTACACTCTTCACCATCAACCAGTCTTACTTATAGTATTTTTAGTGTGAACTTAGTGTTTTTGAATGGTGCTTGCTTGCTTATGTCGTAGGAGTTCCAAACCATTGACCCTCATCGTTCTTCGTACAAGAATGAGACAATTTGGTGCAGCTGTTTGGACGTTAGCTATTTGGCATGGCTGATTGGGCATTCAGCCTCTTTGGCAATAGTACGCTTTGGCATCAGAGGCAGATACATGCACACACACTGCACATAACTCATACATGCAGAAATATACAATTACAAACAGTGAAGAGAGGGAAAAACATTACAATCTATTAATTGAACAGGATCAACCTAAACGCTTTGCCTCTCTTTACACACATAAGAGACAAATATACAGACATATATAGACTGAGTGAGAGAGAGAGAGAGCAACATTGAATTATCTGATGCCAGATAAGTCGTTGTCGAATCAGAAACAACAAATAAATGGACCCAAAATGGCTGTGCCAAAACGTCTCCTACGCCACCCTCTCTTACCCTCTATGTGACACACCTTGGTATTTTTCTGATTTTTATTTAGATACGGCTTTAATATATTGAACTAATCCAAACTATGCAGTTTAGACATTCAGACGTAGAGAGAGTTAACTCACAACACAGACAAGGCTTTTTATTAATAATTTAAATCTAATAATTGTGAGAACATGGATTGCTACGTTTGTAGAGTCGACAAGAAGCTGCCAAGGGTCTGGCTGCTTGTTCAGGAGTATCCTATATTTGGTGAATATTTATTGTGCCTGTGGCCAAGACACTTTCACTCTTTGCTCTCCCTATCCACCTAGTTGTAAGTAGGTACCACAGTTATGAAACCCCTCAGCCCTATAAGCAGTCTTGTCTGTAAAATTGAGAAATGGTAGCTTGGTAACTCGCAGTGTTTAGTTCAGGAGAAAGAGTTGGATGTTATGGGTCTCGTCTACAAGTCGGTAGGTTTAGTCACTCATAGGTTTATTCATCTGGTCATGAATATTCAACAAATCAACTTGGATCAGAAAGAAGAATAAAGATCTAATGACCAGATAAAAATAATCCCTTCTAGAATGAGGGAAAATCCATGATTTTCAAGTGGTTGTTTCACAAATATAGAAGAAACATGGATTTAAACAATCTCTTTAAATATCCTTTTAAACTGGCCACATCCAGCCCAAAATGTGTTCTACCTGTTTTATGTCCAAACTGACCAGATCCAACCTATCCAACAATGTCATTCTAAAAATAAGCATTATTGAAATCTGAAAGCTACAAGAGATAATGCAGGATTAATTGAAAAGAATGGGAATCAGTGACCATTAAATTTAATAGGGTAATCTGAATGCTGAAGGGTTAAGCAAGTACATATTGATGCTGGTTGAGCGATTCACTTGGCATTTTGTAATTCTGGATGTGGTCTTCTGCAGCATGGGGTACTTCACCTACTTTCGCCTGCCGTTATGTTCTGAGATCAAATTCCACCGAGGTCGACTTTGCCTTTCATCCTTTTGGGGTTGATAAATTAAGTACCAGTTACGCACTGGAGTCGATCTAAATGACTTAATCCGTTTGTCTGTCTTTGTTTGTCCCTTCTGTGTCTAGCCCCTTGTGGGTAGTAAAGAAATGAGTACTTCACCCACTTTGGGCAAGTATCTTCTATCACAGCCTTGGGGTAGACCGATGCCTTGTGAAATTCATTGTATAGAAACTAAAAACTTCATGGACGTCTATGGTGTGTGTGTGTGTGCAAATTGTGTTGGTCATATTTATATCAGTCAAAACCTGTTAAAATTCTGTATTATTGATGCTCAAATGAGTTATCTCCCCTCATGTCCACTTTGCAATTTCCTATCTTACAAGAATGTTGAAATAAGTCCCAGACAAAGCACTGAGGTTGATAGCATCCACTATAAAATCCTTGAAGGTGGTGTCCTAGAATGGTCACAGTCCAGTCTCTGATCCAAATAGCAAAAAAAATAAATGCAACAGAAAAGATTATCCATTCTCACTTCAAATAGATTTTACTAACAATTTTTCAGTGATATATTTATTGCCATGTCTTGTAAGTAGAGAACCTCAGCTGTGCTGCTAATATCTAAAAATATATTTCTTTTAAACATTATCTTAGCTTTTCCCCAGGTTTGAACTTTGCAATTATTATTATCAAATTGGCAGGTGAAATTTGTGTTAAAAGCATTGACTTATGTGTCCTTGGCTGAGCTTAATACTGACAGAACATTTTGGTGCGTTATTTAAAAGTTTTCCTCTTGGCTTTAACCTGAGATAATTCTTGTTACTCAATACTAATTTCTAACACATTATTAATATAGAAGTTTAACATTCTTTTCTTTTCTAATATTGCAATATTTGTTACTAATTACTCGTTAATATTCATCTATAATGTAAGGCAGCAAGCTGGCAGAATGGTGAACACACCAGACAAAATGCTAGATGGCACTTCATAGGTCTTTATGTTCTAAGTTCAAATTCTGCTGAGGTCGGTCTTGCCTTTCATCCTTTTGAGGTCAATAAGCCAAGGACCAGTTGATAATTGTAGTTGATTTAAACGATTTGGCCCCTTCTCAGAAACTGCTGGCCTTTTGTCAAAATTTGAGACCAATATTTATTTAAAATATCAGCAGTGGATTCATGTAACTGGTGTTGCGACAGACAAACAAAAGCTTTGCAGCGTTTAGTCAGGTCCTTTTAGGTTTTAAGTTCAAATACCACTGAGATTGGTTTTGCTTTTTACTCTTCCAGGGTCTGTAAAATAAGTACTGGGGCATAGCTGTGTGGTTAAGAAGCTTCCTTCCCAATCATGTGGTCTCAGGTTCAGTCTTACTGCGTAGCACTTTGAGCAAGTGTCTTCTACTGTTGCCTCACGTCATCCAAAACCTCCTGAGTGGATTTGGTAGACAGAAACTGAAAGAAGTCCTGTGTTTGTGTGTGCGCGCATGCATGCATGCGTGTGGGTTACTGTCTCCTTTCCTTGTCTCTGTGCGATCGTTGTAAATGAGTGTCACTGTCATGCCAGCAGTGTCCTTTTGCTTTCAGTCTTCTGTGAAGGAAACACCTGTGGTCGAGGGAAAATTAATCTTACTTAGAACAACTTGAAACAGAGTGTTTTGCTCAAGGACACAACACATTGCCTGCTCTAAGAATTGAAACCACAATCTTGCGATCATGAGTGTAACACCCTAGTCTCTGAGCCATATACTGCCACATGTACATAGATACATAGGTACGATGGGCTTCTTTTAGTTTCAGACAAGGCTTTGGTTGACCCTGGACTATAGTGGAAGACACTTGCCTAAGGGGGCAAGTGGTACTGAACCCAGAACTATGTGGTTGAGAAACAAACTTCTGTTGGGTTAAAATAATTAGGGCAGGTTTAGTGGGGTGGGGCAAACCATTGGTGGGGTTAGGCATTTTTAAAGTGTCATGGGCTGGGCGGAAGATCTAAACTACCAAAAGTCTGAGAGTCATTGATCCATATCGATGGACCTGTGAGTTGGTAAAAACAGAAAACTGTCAGGCTTAAATAATTATCTTTCCTCTTTCTCGGGTCTACTGGAGTCAATGCTGACTGCCGTCCTTTCATATTCTGGTGAAATTTGGTTAATTATTCTCTTACCAAAATTGTTGCTGTTTCTTAGTTTCTTTTATAATTTCAATTAATTAAAAAATAATTTGAAGAATTAACATTTATATTTTTGCATTGTTTACAGTTCTATTATAAATGAACGTCTGGTCTATAATGACTTTTAGATCTATTAATGACTCTTAGGTACATGATTAATATTATGACTGTCTAAACTAGCATTGTGGAGGCACATGGCCTAGTGGTTAGAGCAGCGGACTCGCGGTCGAGGGATCACGGGTTCGAATCTCAGACTGGAAGATGTGTGTGTTTATGAGCAAAACACCTAAGCTCCATGTGGCTCTGGCAGAAGGTAGTGACGAAACTTCTGCTGACTCTTTCGCCACAACTTTCTCTCACTCTTTCCTCCTGCATCTTGCAGCTCACCTGCGATGGACCGGCGTCCCATCCAGGTGGGGAACCTATACGCCAAGAAACCGGGAAACCGGCCCTTATGAGCCAGGCATGGCTTGAGAAGGAACAAACAACAACAAAACTAGCATTGCAAAAAATTGTGCAGAGATTAAGCTTTTTTAAATATTTTTTCTTATATATTTACTTTTATCTTCATTATGGTAAGTTGGAAGATTAGTTTCACCATTACAAAATGCTTTAATTCACAGAATTAGAGTTTCATAAACACTTATTCCACTCACATGAAAACCCATATGTTAGTTGCAACATATTTAGTTTAAAGAACAATTCTTCCATGCATAATGGTATTGCTTCTTTGTGGAACATTGGCCATCAATGAATTGTTCTCCTCTGTTCTTGATTCTGGAGTTGTCTTTCCTTCTTCTTTCCAGTTAGATCCCTCCTTTTTCCTTACAGCTATTTTTCAAAGTTTGCTGCACCATGTCATACATTTCTCCAAGGAAAGGCCTTCCTCTCCCAGATCTAAATTGTCATCGGTGCTTCTTTAACATTTCTTTTTCTAAGTAGGTGTATTTGTATTGGCCCTATGCAAATCCATTTTTACCTGTTGGAAGAGGTGGTCCATATTAGTCTGGCCCCTATCCTTTGAGATGTCCAGCATGAGAGGTCCTTGCAGGGGCTTGTGCTCCTCTGGCACAGCTCACAATCCCCCACACCACAAGATCTGGACCTTGTGATGGAAGGAACTTTTCAGTGTTCCTCGCTTGTATCAAATATGTTAATATTAATTGACCTGATATTTAATTAGTCTTTGGTGGTGTCTCTTTCAAAATAATGCACTCATTATAATTCTCTTTCATAAAAAATAAAATGCCAGCCTACTTTAGCTTCAATTACTGTAAAAGAATCTGTCCATGGGGCTAGAGCTTGACTCGACTTTTGTTGTTTCACTCCGGATGAAACAGGATTAAGCAGACAGAGGCATTCAGCCATGACTGTCTTCTCTCTTGTTTTTGGTCTATTTGGGGCTGAATTTTATAATGTATCCTTTCTTTCTTTAACCCTTTCGATACTAACCCTGCTGAAACCACCTCTGGCTCTGTACTACAAATGTCTCGTTTCCAAAAGTTCTGAATTAAAATCTTCCACCAAACCATAGTCACAATTTATGTTCCTAACACTAACTTAATGACAACCAAGCTGTTTTACTAAATTCTTTGTTATTTTTAGAATCAATTGAAAGAAACACAGAGCATCTCAACAGAAATATGGTAACAACAGGGTTAAGGTGTTAGTGTATGATATTTGGTTGCTATTTCTAGCTGACCAAGAGACCATGTAGAGACTCCTTTGTTTGTTTAATAGGATTGAGTGGACAAGAGTGAAGTGTACCTTCTTAATTAGGGTGCTGTGTCCATTGCAGGTAATATTTCCCAGAAATGTTGGCTATCAGTTTCATGAACCACAAGAATCTCAAAAGGGTCAACACTTAACCCTCTGCTCTGTAGCTATCCTCTCACCTTCACTCACTAATATCAGTACTAGGTACGTTATTCCCCCCCCCCCAACTTTTTATTATAAATTGCCTAGATCTTTGAAGAAGTTAACAAGCCAGCAAAGGAGAGTTTATGCTGTCATTCAACCCTGCTGGACATAGCAGCCAAGCCTCTCCTCCAACCACAACCTATCAGTTTACTGTAATCCTCGGTAGATAATGTGTGAATACATGAAAGGATGATCGTGGTTGGGTTGTCTTAGGTCGCTTCAATCAGGGTTGAACTAAGCCACAACACTAATGGAATTAGTGTGTTGTACTGAGCCATGTTGAAATGACTGTCCTCTTAAATCTTGGAGACTTGAGGAGATTTGAAAAGGGCTTTGCTGGTGCATTCAGTGGTAAGCGCTGCATCTTGGATGCCAGAAGGTTTCAAGGGTTATCACGAGGGAAAATGGCATCATTTCGTGGCATTCACCTTGACAGCTTTATCGCTTACCAGCCCCAGTCACTGATGTGAGAATCCCCACCCCACCCACCTACCTTTACGGCTGACTTGTCTTTGACCTCAGGTGCAAAAGAAATGGACTTTGGATTAAATTTGTTACTTTTATCTAGTTTCATCTTACCGAGTTGAGTTCACTCCCCTGTCAGGACATAGCTATGGTTACCTACCTCAAAGCTCAGTAAAATAAGAATCAATAACACACACCAGGTGGCAGCACAACTGATTCCATTACACTCTTCTTCTCTCCCCCTCCACCTTCAAACTGTTGCTCCCTCCCCTTGACCTTTATGTAAGAAATCAGTATTGTTGATCTCTGTTTTTGGCAAGCAGTGGGGGGGATGTCTCTCTCCCCCTCCCTCTTTCTCTCTCTATATTTCTCTCATACATATACACTCTTAGATGTCAAGTTTTGTCTTTGAATTCCTGCACACACACACATACACACGCACGCATGCACCTTATTTACTTGTGCATGAGTCACACTATTTTATACTTGATTTTAACTTAAGATATAAACACCTGGGGGGTGACTTATACTTGGGGTCAAAACTAAAAATGTGAAGGGAAAAGATTTTGTACCAAGACTTAACATCAAAATTAGGGGTGCAGCATGAGTACCCATGGTACATTAAGTGAGATTACAGTATAAGTAAGAAAGAGCCCAAATATAATATTTTTATCATTGAGATAATTACTGAATAACTTATGTTGTTGTTTTTTTTCTCTCTCTCTCTCTGTTTAGCTGCAATGTCATCTCTTTTCTCCAATGCTTCTGGTGGAGACAAGCATCGGGAAACACAATTACAACTCCAACGTAAGCTGCAAGAACGAGAAATACTGAAGGAGCAGAAACGTCGTCTACATCAACAAAGGCAAGAGAATGAATTTGATAGCAAATCTCCCCAAAGGACACGAAACGAAACTCACACCCCGGGCCTTCCAAGCCCGAAGACCAAGTTTTTATCACCGTCATCTTGTTTACGATTTCGATCATCAAGTAGTTTGGAGAACTTACTCATGCCGACTGCGTTATCCGATAGTAAATCTCGCATCAAAGACCAACCTACGAGTTATGCAACAGCTGCTGCCGCAGCAGACCGGAGATGGCATCAACCAAATTGCCAAGATGTGGCTTCAAGCATTGCTGCACATTCTCTTTCCCAGCCATTAAAACTGTTGTCTGCTCGATCTCTTTTCCAAGAGAAAACTCCAGATAAATCATCCAGTATCTGTGATCAATCCGACGAAAGATCTACGTCTCAGCTCTCCAAAAAGGAGGGCAGCCACGATTCAGCAGACACAAAGCCCAAAATAGACCAACTGGAAAACTTTCTTTCTGTGAAAAAGCCATCTGTGATCCCAGCTCAAAGTTGGGTTGATGAGAAAGGATGTAGCAAGCCTAAAAGTAACGCTGGGTCAAGTTTATCAGCCATATTGTCAACCCCTAATGAAGAAAGTGAAGACAACCTGCACAAAAATCAGTCATCAGCTGATGACAACAACGGCACTGGTGCCGATGCTGGGGATAATCAGACAGACAACAGTGTGAATAGTAACAGTGGTACCTTTTCCCTAAACGTGATTCTTGATAAAACTTCACGAGTTGGGAGTGGAGTACCCCTTGTTTCGCAGCCTGGTTATGCAAAAAGTGCATTTGTTCCTTTTTCGCAGATGCATTTGCAGAATGTGGCAGACACAAAGACAACACAATCAACTGATTACGCAGTTCCATCATCACAGAAGACAGCTGAGCATAACTCTGAGCCGAGTATTTTAGCACAAATGTTAGAATCAAACGAAAACTCATCGTCACCATCTTCTCCTAATTGTGGACAGAGTGGCAACTATGTGCAGGTTCCATCTTCTAGTAAAGCAAGTGGGGAGTCTGAAAGTGTGCCTGTAAGTTCTGTAGAATTAATCAGTCAAACATCTCCATCTGTTTCCAAACGATCTCGATCCCGCTTTGCACCAATACGTCCCAAGGCCATGCAGCCTAAAACAGTATTGTCATTACTACAGGAACCAAGTACAAGTACCTCTGACTTCCCACACTACGATTGTCGGCCAATATCTGCAATTTTAAAAGAAAAACGTGCTCGAGAACAGGCTGAAGCGCTGAGCCAAAGTAACAGCGTGACATCACTCCCTGCATCCCTCGCATCATCCACTTCTACTGCATCCCCATTCAATTCTGTTGCAACTGTAACAGAAGTCGTTACTATACCTGTCAACCATGTTAGCAAGTCAAATGAACTTCTCATAATCTTGGGGTCCCCAGCTTCTGGAGCCATGGGTCATTCCGGTAATGTGTTTCTATCATCTGCTCAGAACACTCCAGCCATTGTTTCAGGAACTAATTTGGATCAGCAATCTGCTGTAACGGCAGCAACCATTCTCCAAACCATTCCATCAATCACAAGCAATATCGTTCCCAAACCTGATGCCGTCTCCTCCCTTAGCAACAACCCAGGATGTATTACTGCTAATAACGAACAGCTGAGTCTGAAAACTATACAATTAAGTGCTACCAACCTTTCAATTCCTACTCAGCAGCTGTTCACCTCCATAAATACTCAACCTGCAATTACTACGGAAGAACCACCAAACAACACCATTCAAACTGCTCCAACCATTGGACTTTCTTTGACCGGTGGTCTAACTGGTCTGTCTGATGTACAAGAATGTCCAATAGAGAACCAGAATCAGTTTATGATCTCTAAAAACATCCAGTTAGAAGGAACTTTGCTTTCAGGTTTCAACTTTAGTTTAGCAGATACTTCGCAGCCACAAGTTGGTTCAATTGCAAACATGTTGGCAACAGACGCCTCCATTCCTCAGGTAGCAGTAAAAATGGAACCAGGTAAATTAGATTGCACATCTGCTCAAATCCCATTGTCTACCATTGCTTCAGTTGGAAAAACTGCTATGGTTGAATCGTCTGTTGACATTGCGAATTCAAACGAACCCAGTGGGGCAAACAGTGTGAACCAACCTCAGTCGATTGCTAAAATATTTCTAAGTGATTTCACTCAATCAATAAATTCCTCTGAATCTTACCCTAGTGATAGCGCCGTCATTGTTTGTAAAAGGGAGCAGATTGCTGCTGCATCTCAGACCAAACAAGAAACTCCTCAGCAACAACAACAACAACCACCACCACCTCAACAACATCCACCATCTCTTTTGAGACCTTTACTCAACTCTGATCTGAACTCAAGCGAACTTTCGAAAACTAAAATCTTGAATGAACTGCTGAGTTCTGAAGATTCTCCGGAAACTAAATCAAACCCTGACAGTCCTTTGGAGGAAGTGAAATTAGAACCCATCCATGAAAACCTTTTAGACAGCTGCTTGAATTTAAAAAGTTCTCCATCGAGTTCTGAATCTAATCTAGAAGAAATGTCACTTCAGTCAGAAGTGGCAACGGTGTCGGCTGTGTTACCTGGTTCCATCAACGAAGAAGACATGGTTAATTCTCAGACTGGAGCAGCATCTGGAGAATCTTTAATTTTTTCAAGACCTCCGTCGTGTGGTCGAACTTTGTCAGGCGACACATTCTTCTCAGTATCTCAGGGTAACATCACAACTCCGGTAACAACTGGTTTACTTCATCTTGGTACATTAACGAGCAATGGGACTATTGCTTTTGTCAGTACCGAACCTGTAGCTGTTAGTATGCCTGCTCAGCAACAACTACCTGTTCCTCCTCCCCTTCCCCCTCTCAATGACAAGAACACATGTTTGCAAACAGATACGGTTGTCACTTACAGCAATCAGTTAGTCTCCAGCCATATGTCTTCTGCTTCTTCATCACAGACTATCTTAACTGAAAACAAACCAATTGACTCGACCATCACCTTTCCTGTTGTCCAATCTAACCAGGTGGGTGCGGATAATTCTGATTCACTGATCATAGATTTCAACCCCCCTTCTAACGAACACTTGCTCAAAGCTCACTCGGACAAACCCTCGAATAACCGCAAACGGAAAGCCAGCGATAAACCGGTTTGCAACAATTCCAAAAAGAAAACCCAGGTAAACAAACTTGCTGCTGATTTGGCAGAAAAAATTGAAGCGAATGTTTCTTTGATCTCTGCGGGTCAAGACTGGTCAGACATATTAAGTAATTCTTCAGATACGCTGAACAATTCTGTGAGCAGCAGTGCCATTGTAGAATCTGTTCAAAGCCCTGACATATCGAGTGTAGAAAAGGATGCTTTGTTGGACAGTACTCCGCAAATGGTCAACCTTGGATTGTCCAGCCCTGGATCGAGTCAATGGCTCTCAACCAGCAAGATGAGTTCCCATGCCCAGACCATGTCCACTGGCATTAGTGGTAAAACAGCAAATCTTTCTATAAAGCTGCTCCAGAGGCAGTCATCGCAGCAAGCTGATAAGCATATTACCGATACTCTGAATATCAACCCGTGTCTGGCCAAAGATGCTGTATCTACTATTAGTCATCATCTGGATGCTGTTAGCAGTGATACTAACAATCAGTTATCTGCACAAGGTGTTTCTTATGCAGAGTTATCTCCCCACCAGGTGGCTTCAGAACTTGCTGCTTTCAAGCGATCTGCCTCTGATTCTCTCCCTTCCTTCTTACAATCCGTTGAGCAAAATTCCCCCTCAAATAATCTTGGAGATAAAACGGCCAACAAAAGCAGTGCCAAGAGAAAAATGTCTTCAGATTCTAGTTTACTTCAAAAACATCTCACTGACATATCCCTCCGGCAACAGACACTGCAAGAACATCAGCAACGTATCAAACAAGTGAAGTCAAGCTTTTTGTCCGACATCTTACAGTCTTCTGGTAGCGAAGGGAAAAAGGATTTTATTGAAGATGAGCTGCCATCTGATGTTGCTGACTTCATTACCGAATCGATGACATGTAACAGTCAAAACAACTCTGTATTTCCAACGAGTGGCGCTAACGAACAGCCATTTCCTGATCTTAAGCATGATGTGGAAGATTTATTGAACCAAACCAACACGTCCATTCCTTCTGAAGGGCCTGGGTCTGTAACTGTTACCACAGCTCTTAGTACTAATGAGTTTGTCTCTGAAGTTAACTTCAAAGGTGCTACAACATCCATTTCACTGTTAAGTGAAGGCAACCATAAAATTAATGTTCATAACAACAACAACAACAGCAACAGTGATGCCTCTAATAACTCAACAATTAACCGTCCAATCGGGGATCTTCTCCTCAAAAAAAAAAACACATTTGTGATCCCTGATGCACAAGCTGTAGTTCGGAAAGGGACCGAAGTAAAGCAAACTCGGTTCCCTGCAGTTGCACTCCTTCACCACAATCAACAACAACAACAACAACAGCAGCAGCAGCAGCAGTTACTGCAGCAACCACAACATGTTTCTTCTGTGCAACCTACATCTTTATGTGACATGGCAGCTTTCCAAGTGTCTTCTTCTCAGGCACCAGAATTTGTGGCTCCTAATGTTACTATAACGCAAAGGTGGCACACTATGAACTATGACAAAACTGGTTCTCACACCCCAGTGTCAGATAGTGGCTACAGCAGTGCAAGCCCTATACACAGTACTCCACCTGCTGTCTCGAATTCTTCATCAACTACAACTGACCCTTTGCTTAACAATATTATTACTGGTTTTGAATCTCGATCGTCGAGTTGTGAACCACCAACTCAAAGCCCTGTCACAGACCAACTTCTTCAACATTATACACCACTCATTCTTTCTCAGGGCTCAAACGGAAGCTCGGTGCCCAGTCCGACAAATCTCCCACCCTCCCCAAAAACCTTTACTCCCATCCATGGAAGCTCATTAGGTACTAATACTTATGACCCACCCCCCATTCGTCCTACGGCCACTGTAGCCAGTAAAATTCTATCTCACCAATTACATTCTGTGACTGGCTCTTCAGCTTCCAAAGTTCAAGCCCCAGGGAGTAGTTCTCAGCAGCCAAATAAATTAAATAAAGAAAACAACAAAGAACTGCTGAATCTGTTGAAAGCCAAGAATCCCCCTTCCTACGAAAATGCCATTCGAATGCTAAATCAGAAAGCAGCACAAGGAATCGGCTCCTCGTATCAAAACCAAAGTCATAGCAGCTTATCCGGAACCAACGCTAGCCATGCGGAACAACAACAGCAGACAGCAGCAATAACTACAACAACATCGACAGCAACAACAACAACTACTGTAACACCAACATCAATAGTGGCTGCAACAATGCCGAAAGCAAGAACGAAAACTCGCTCCAAATCCGTATCAAACAGTAACTCTGGCAAGAGCAGAACCAGCCGAAGGCGTTCGACAAAAGATAGCAACCCAAGCAACAGTGTGGAGTCAGCGAAAAAGGCAAGTGCACCTCATTTAGTGAGATGCTTGTCTGATAACAGTGGTACCATGTCTAGCACAAATGAGACACAAGTTGAGGAGAACTTGAATGCAAAACCATCAGAAACAGAGTTGAAATCTTCAGGATCTGAGAACCATGAAGCTGGAAGTAAAGAACCTTTGGTAATGAAAAAGAGATTAGCTGTGTCAGCAGCATATCCTTTCTCTTATAAACTATCTCTATTGAAAGATCGCAGTGCGGTTGTCATACCAGTAGCTGCTGGGGACCATCCGACCGTCTCAGTAGAACATCCGGCCACCACCACTCAGGCCGAATTCACTAAAATACCGTCGGTCAAGACAGCAAAAAGCAAAAACGAAGAAAGATTAAGCATCAGTCGGTCAAGCAAGTCTGGCCAAATCATCAAAAACTCTAAGTCCATCTCTCGCAGCCAGTCTGTACCATTACAGAACGTAGATGCTGGCAAACCGAAACAAGGTGGAACCCACAAAAAGAAATCAACCCACATTTCAGATCTACCAAATGTTAATTATATGGGAAACGCTCCAAATGTAGATTTGAGTCGGGTATTTTGGGAGAAAGTCCAGCCGACACAGAAGCCTAAAGCTCACAGAAAATGTGTATCAACCAATAGTGAAAGTGGTAGCAGTAATAGTGAGAGCAGTAGTAGTAGTAGTGGTGGTGGTACTGGCGCCACAAGTGGTGCTGGTGGTAGTGGTGGTAGCAGCACTGGGAAAGGAGGCAGTATCAGTGGTATGAATGAGAGCAACAACTGCAGTGAGGACAGTAGCAACTTGTTGATGAACGTAAGCACATCTAATAACTTCATAGGTAAAGGGAGCCAGATCCTCGAGACGGGTTCAACGGAAATAAACGCTGAAGATTTCCGAGCTAACCTCGACGTACTGTTGAACATGCATTGCTTCCGGAGGGACTTCGAGCAAGGCGGTTCCCTATCGTTGGTCAGTGCAGACAGCCCTGTCACAGACCAACAACAACAGCCCCTGATCGTATCATCTCAGGTTGCCCTTCAACTTGCTGGTTCAGTGTCGACTGTTATTACTACCACAACTACTACTGCTGCTGCTGCTACTACAACTGCTGCTGCTGCTTCTACTGCTACGACGACTAGTCCTACCGCTTCTAGTAACAACAACAACAACGGCAGCGGTAGCAGCAGCAGCAGCGACAGTGGCAGCAACGCTATCACTCATAGTACAGTTTCTACGACCAATTCTCCCAGCACCATCACTACCACCACCACCACCACCACCACCAACAGTAACAGGAACACTACTATCTTGGAAGAACGACTCAGTTCTGGTGCTTACCAAGATAGGATGTTACAGTCTCAAACAGTAG
>NC_043011.1:57035581-57123081 GCF_006345805.1 Octopus sinensis
AAATCTCTGGAAGAAGAAGAAGAAGAAGAAACAACCCCAAAATATGAATAACAAAAAACACCACCCCTTCTTTGCTACTGCTGATGATAATATTGATGACGATGACGATGATGATGATGATGGAGACATGAAATGTTTGTATTTTTTGTGTGTGTTTTTTTTCCTCTCGACAAACCACAACAAAACTCATCGATGGTGTATATTACTTTATTTTTTGTTACGTTTAATTTTTGTGTTTTTTTTTTTATGATATTTGTTTCGAAGAAATAATAACAATAATAATGATGATAATAATAATAATAATAATGATAATGATAATTAGCATTTATTTATTTATGCAAAAATTCAGATCCCTTTGAAAGAAAGTTCAACTTTGCCTTCCATCTCTCTCTCTCTCCCTTTCTGTTTTTTTTTTTTTTTTTTTATATTATATTTTTGCAAGGAAATTATTGATATTCTTAAAGATGGCAAACTTACGGAATCATTGGGATGCCGGACAAGATGCTTGCAAGCATTTCAACCAGCTTCACATCCCAGGTTCAAATTCCACCGAGGTCGACTTTACCTTTTCTTCTTTCAGGGTCGATGAAATTAGTACCAGTTCCGTATTGGGGTCAATGTAATCGACTTCTCCCTTCTGCTAAAATGGCTGACCCCCAGCAGTTTTAGCAAAGGCGGGGTTTAAGTCGATTACATTGACCCCCCCCCCACCTACTGTTCCGTTGGGAGTTTATTTTATTGACCCAGAAAGGGGACAAAAGGCAAAGTCCAACTCAGCAGAATTTGAACTCAGAACGCAAGCCTGGAGAAAATGCCTCTAAGCATTTTGTTTGACGCGCGAATGATTCTGGCTGCTAGCCACCCAAATAATAATAATAATAATAATAATAATAACAATAATAATAATAACATATATTTATTTATGCGAAAATACAGATCCCATTGGAACAAAGGCTGACTTTGACTTCCATATCACCCTGCCACCACCACCACCACCACCACCACGGTCTCCTTTTCTCTCTCTCTCTCTCTCTCTCTCTCTCAATAGAAAAAGAGAGACAAAGAGAGATTGATGGAATAAATATCCCAGATACGTAGGAGAGAGGGAGAGAGACCAGGAGTCTTTTTTTTTTTTTTATATCAATCAAGTTGAAACCCACTTTCCTCCCCTCCTCAACCCCCTATCTGACCCCTTACAAATTCCTGTGGCCCTCTGTGCCAATGTGAGATATCGCTATTTATTTATTTAAGAATCCAATTTTTTTCTCTTCCCTCCCCATCCCTCCCCCTCTCCCTCATCTCATTTTATTTTTTTCTTAGTTTTTTTTTATACTTTTAAATGTGTTGCTTCTTTTTTTCTCTTTTTTTGTTTGTTTTCTTGTTTTTGATTTATTTTACTTTTTTCTGTAAATACAAGAACATTTCAATGAATTTTTACTACAGCTATTTTGTTGTGTTTTCGTTGTTTTTTTTTATGTTTTCTTTTGTCTGCTCTTATTTTCTCTGCTGCTTTACTTTTTTACTTAGGTGTTGGTATGTTTTTGGTTTTTTTTTTTACTTATCTATTTGTCATTGTTTTGTTTTTCTTCTTTTCTAACTTTTATTATTTTTTACTCAGCCTTCATCTCTTTTTTAAAACTTTGGAAAGTGCGGAAAGTGTTCCGTACCAATCTGATCATAATTTTTAGCTGCTAACCATTCTTGTTTACAAGCTTTTGACAAAGAGAAAGAACATGGATAGAAAACTTTAAAATCTTTTAATAAACTGTTATTTCACAGTTACATTTGGCATTTCATTCCTTCTGTTAACCATTCCGCCAAGGGACCACCCATCACAGCCATAAGGATCAATGACTACATCTCTCCAAAACAAAGATGGAGATTATCAGTTGAATTGAATCTGAAGACATCATGGACTACAAATATATTCATGGTCTTGGCTTATGGCCAGAAATTCCCACAAAATGTCTTCTTTGATCAACTGTCTCTGAACTCACTTTGCCTTTTGGAACCAACCTGGAAACTCAAGAACCATAAGAGAAGCAAGAGGGGAGGTAACTGACTCTATCCACTTCACTAAACTTGTCCCTTGAGCCAATGTTACAAAAGTGTAGAGTCAAATGGAGACTCTCCAACGACAACAACAGCCTCTCTTAATTGAGAAATATCACAGGTGTTGGGCATGGGTGTGTAGTTAAGAAGCTTGATTAGCAAGCACATGGTTTCAGGTTCAATCTCACTGTGTGCCACTTTGGATGTTTTTCTATAATGGCTCCATGCTGACCAATGTCTTGCTTGTGAGTGAATTTCCTAGACGGAAACTGTGTGGAAGTTTGTCATACATGTGCGTTGTGTTTGTCTCCCACCACCACTTCACAACCGGTGTTGGTTTGTTTACATCTTCAGAATTTTGCAGTTGGGCAAAAAAGACCAATAGAACAAATACCAGATTTTAAAATGAAACCAGTAAGTACCGGGGGTCGATTTATTCAATGGGACCCTCAGAGGTTGTACTCCAGTATGGCCACAGTCCAGTGAGTGAAATAAGTAAAAAAAAAATCATTCATCATCATTTGTTGTCATCATTATTTTATGTTTTCTGTTCCATCTTGGCAACTGTTGGCCAGGTTTCATGGCCAGGCACCCTTCCAGTCACCGGCCGCTTTAGGAATCCAGTCTCCCGATTCTAAAGCCAAGACATACCAGCAACTTTGACTTCACACGAAGAAGCATCTCCATTGTTACACACTTTACTCTCCCTCTCTCTCTCTCTCTCTCTCTCTCTCCCTCTCCCACTTTACTCTCCCTCTCTCTCTCTTTCTCTCTCTCTCTTTCTCTCTCCCCCTCTCCCTCTCCTTCAACATTTGATGCACAAACACAGAAATCTTTTATTCTTTTACTTGTTTCAGTCATTAGACTGTGGCCATGCTGGGGTAGCACTTTGAAGGATTTTTAGTCAAATGAATCGACCCCAGGACTTATTTTTGATAAAGCCTGCTACTTATTCTATCGTTCTCTTTTGCCGAACCACTAAGTTACAGAGACGTAAGCACACCAACACCATATATACATACATAAATATATAGACATACACACACTCACACACACACACACACACACACACACACACACACACATAATGGTCATTACGTGTTTCTCTTTATTGTGGTACATTTGACTTACAGCTGTTTCCATTTGTCATTATAGGTTCACTCAATTGGCCCATTGATCGGTTGAGAAGAATCAAACAACCTAGAAAATTAGTGTGTGTGTGTGTGTGTGTGTGCATGTCTCCCACCACTACTTAACAATTGGTGTTGGTTTGTTTATGTCCTTTTAACTTGGCGGGTTGGCAAATGAGACTGATAGATTAAGTACCAGGCTTAAAGTACCAGACATGCCGATTGCTAAATGAAGACGGAACTTGTGAAAGTGGAAGATGTGGGATGAAGTGGTGAAGGATGACCTTCAGGTGTTGCGTCTCATTCAGGAGATGACAAAGGAGATGAGAAGTTTGAGAATTTGTTCTTGTTGAGAAAACCTGTCCACTTTGCAAAAACGAGGCCTTACAAGCATGTCACCTATGCCTATAGCCCTGCACTCAATCTGTCCCTAAAGAACTGCCTCCTCTCCCATCATAAAATTCATTCTCCTATCCTCCATCCCTGCCACAATTTATTTTTCTATCAACCACCCGTCAATTACTCTTCTAACTCTACAGCAACCCACTCAGCTGCTGAGAGTGGAATGCCCCATATTTCACTCCCTATTGCTCACCCTCCTTCAAACCCCTTTTTATGCCTGCTTCTTATCATCCCCTACTTTTTATCTCAGCTGAATGCTCCTTTTACCTCCCTTTCCCCTGTACACCCCCTCATTGTTCCAGTGGTAGCCCTCCTCCTCCTCTACTACCTCTGTCCACCACCCTCACTTCCCTCTGACTTCACCCCAGCACTGTACATCTCTCTCACTTTGCTGCTACCTATTGCCTCCCGACTTCCTCTCCAACACATACTCATCATTGATCTTGCCTCCACCCATATTAATTCCTCACTGCATCTCCCTCTATCCCCATCCATCTGCCACTCACTCACCCACCCATACCACTTCCCTTTATTCACCTTCTGGTAATTTGAGGGAATACCTAAACACGTCTGCACCACCATCCTCTCTCTCTCTCTCTCTCCAGCTGGGGTAACCACCAGGTACCTCCTCTACTGCAAGACACCTGTTTCTGTCCCTTTATTCATGATTCAACCTCTCATCACCTGGTACAAAGCCACCTTCCCCAATATTCCTCCCTGTGCCCTCTTGAAGGGTCTTGTCATGCAGGCTACTTGGTGGCCTCACTTGTCCCTGGTTTGGTTAGGCTTGCTTCCCAACCACTTGGCTGGGTTCAGCCTCACCATGTGGCACCTTGGCCAAGCATCATCTGTTATAGCCCCCAATCAATCAAAGCCTTGCAAGTCAGTTTAGTTACTGGAAACTGAACGAAAACCATTCTGTGTGTGTGTGTTAAGTATCTTCTTGTTTTGACATCATGTGATTGTTGTCAAATGAGTGTTACAATAACACAAGCAATGTCCTTCCTTTCTAATCTTCCATGGAAAACATGTTTGCTCATCAGGAAATATCGCCTTGTTTGGAAGCAGGCGAGGGTTGATGACAGGAGGAGCATCCAGCTGTAGAAAATCTAACGATTTCCCTTCATAGCTGCACCACATCTGCAATGTTTTTCTTCAGTTCTGCAAGTTATGGGTCTCCCAGAACGTTCATCAATATCAACATTTTTTAGGCCATCTTGGATACACCTGAACCACTCATACACTCCTCTCCATACACTTTCTGCAACTTTGTGTCCAGTCTCTGAGCAAGTATCGCCATGACAACTTCCTCTGTCTTGGTCAATGCGACGATCACACACTACACACCTTCCTACCAAGCACTGCTGTAAACAGCAGAAGTGAGCTAGAATGTTGAAACTTAGTGTTCATGCACAGCAGAGTCCAAGGTCAATCTTTGCTAAGCATCTTCACTCTGTGTCCTTTAGCTTCATTACTATGGCAACTGTTCAGATACTTATTGATCAGATCTTGTATGTATATATGTATACATACATACATATAAGGGCGGCGAGCTGGCAGAAACATTAGCGCGCTGGGCGATATTTCGTCTGTCATTATGTTCTGAATTCAAATTCTGCTGAGGTTGACTTTGCCTTTCATCCTTTCGGGGTCGATAAATTAAGTACCAGTTACGTACTGGAGTCGATCTAAACAACTTAATCCCTTTGTTTGTCTCCTCTATGTTTAGCCCCTTGTGGGCAATAAAGAAATAAGATTCAGAGTAGATTTGCGGAGAGAGGACAAACCACTGAAGAGGTCAAGAGTAGCAACAAAAGGACTTTGATTAACAAACAACCGACTGATTGTTTTATCATTAAACATTAAACAAATGATCGATTAGTCAGTTATATATTTAAAAGTCAGATAACCAATCATAAGCATCTTGAAAAATGGAGTCACTAATTCTAGAAAACCAGAGAAACAAAAACTGTAGATAAAACAAGGATATCTCTCTATATATACACATATATATATATATATATATATAAATTTAAAATGAGGGTGAGAAATTAGATGTTAATTTAATTAACATCGATTTCACACCAGTGGTCTAGCATAAAAAAACCCAAAGGTTCAGTAAAATTGTATTATATATATATGTATATAAAATTTAAATAAGCAGAAAATGAAGAAATTCTTGATCAACAACAGATTGACTACCATCGATTATTATTTTTAAATACAAAACTTTATCCCATCTAACAGCTTCCAATACCCTGCTGCACTGCCAAAAGAAATTTGCTTTGGCAGCGCTGTAGGACATTGGAAGCAGAAATGGCTGTTAGATGGGGTAAAGTTTTGAATTAAAAAATAATCGATGGTAGTCAGTTTTGTTGATCAAGAATTTCTCCATTTACTGCTTAATTTAAATTTGATTCCTGATAAACTCTTGTCTATTTTTGTTACCGCCTGTATCCTATGAGCATAGTGGACAGCTTATATGCTAATCATAGACGTCAAATCGCCATTAAATGGCGATTGGACGTCTGATTAGCATATAGGCTGTCCACTTTTAGTGGTCAGTCCTCTAAATTTTGTATGTAACACAATTTTTAATCTTCGAATTTTTTAAAATATGCTAAGCCACTGGTTTTAATTGATTAATATCAGTTTCTACCCTTATTTAATTATATAAATATATATATATATATGTACATGAGGCTGCATGGCCCAATGCCCAGGATGTTACAATCATGGTGTAGTGATCATGGGTTTGATTCCAGGACCAAGCAGTATGTTCTGTTCTTGAGCAAAATACTTAAATTCAGTCCACTCAGCTGTAAACAGATCACCCTGCAATAGACTGGCCCTTCCGACCAGGAGCAATGTAGGCCTGCTTGCCTAGCCAGTGGGCCGGGGGGGGGGGGTGTCATTTGAAAGCTAAAAATGATGCAAAAGTGCATTGTGACCAGTGATGTATAACAGCACCCAATTATCTAGTCAACCATATGATCATGTGAATATATATATATATATATATATATATATATCACTTTTAACTGTTATCCCTATAGAATTCAGAGGCCAGCACTGCAAGTTACAATGTTTCATAAATGAATACATCTATGTAAACAATGTGATCGAAGATAGAAAAAGTAAGTAACAGGTGTATATGCATTTTTCAAGAGTTATTGTCCTTTCATCAGTGCTACATCCAACCATTAACTATCCACGTACACATTGTCTAAACAATCACCAAATTTAGCAGTGTAACACAACTGGATTGACCAGTCTACAAATTAAACACATTACTGGCAACTTGTATGTACATATCATTTGTATTCGTTTATGAAATGTCACAACTTGCAATATTGGCTTTGAATTCTATGGAAAATCTACAGAGGTAAACTTAGAAATGAGAATATCACACTGCTAACACAAAATGAAAACACAATATTGACTTATTAACTTGTAATATACTCAGTAGTATATTATTATGCTTGCAAAAGCACCTATATGGAGGTGGGGGTCTCTCAAGAGTAATAATGCAGTATTTGGTGTTCTAACAAGACATCCATATTAAGTTGAATACAAAGATTACCTTCACTGTTTACATTTGACGGTTCTTTGTCCTCATCCTGTTTGTTGTTAACAAAATGTTTCGGCTGATATACCCTCCAGCCTTCATCAAGTGACTTGGGGGAAATTTCAAACCTGGGTTCTCATTTCTAAGGTATTTTTTAATGTAATTATCATTATTATTATTATTATTATTCAGGTCACTGCCTGGAATCGATCTTTGAATCTTGGGCTTAGTAGCCCATGCTCTTAACCCCTATGCCCACGGGCATATGGCATAGTGGTTAAGAGCGCGGGCTACTAACCCCAAGATTCCGAGATCGATTCCAGGCAGTGACCTGAAAAATAATAATAATAATATCAAAAAAATACTTTAGGAATCAGAACCCAGGTTCAAAATTTCCTCAAGACACCTGATGAAGGCTGGAGGGTATATCAGCCAAAACATTATGTTAACAACAAACAAGATGAGGACAAATATCCATCAAATGTAAATAACGTACATAATTCCTCATCTTTTGAATATAGAACTGGAAAGATTACCTTTTAATATATATATATATATATATATATATATTTACATGTACACACACATACATTACCTGTTTATTCCCTGGATGCCAACAAAAAATAGACCTCTTCTGCTCTTGTTGGTTTAATAATATAATTATTAATTGCATATGATGTAGATGGGAATACAATTTTGAGATTGGACTTAATTTGATATGAATATATTTGATCTTAATTTACTAAGTCAATCAAAGCAAAGTTAAGAAATATTTTTGTGAGGATGTGCATTGTTACCTCTGTGTTTCACACAGTTGATTGGATAATATGTTATAGAACTTAAAATATACATTTTCTCATTTTACATTGTCAATGATGACATTGTCTTTATATAAATAATAATAATAATGAAATTACTGTATACAGTGCTCAGGTGCACCACAACTTGTCAAAAGTGCGTATAAAGTATATGCAGTAATGTACAAATGTCTGGAAAGCGAACAGTGTATGAGTCAGATACATGCTTGCGTGTGTATGAAGTGGAGAAAATCAAGTGTAGTGTTGGCGAATCTCAGGAAGCATGGAAGTTTTGAAGGATGCAGTGCTCCGACAACTAACAACTGATGCTGGCAGTTTGTTCCATGCTTCAGCAACTCTTAGCGTGAAAAAAATGTTTCCTGAAGTCATGGGAGCTGTGCTGTTTTCTGACTTTGTAAACATGTCCACGGGTGTTAGACAGGTGGAGTTTGAAAAGGTGCTTAGAGTTATTGTTAGTAAGATGGTTAATAATTTTATGGGTGTCTGCCAAGTCAGCTGCCAGACGTCGGAGTTTCAGTGTATCCATTCCCAGAGAAGTAAGGCGTTCAGAATATGGCAAATGCCTGATGGAGGGTATTCTCTTGGCTGCACGTTGCTGAACAGTTTTCAGACGATTAATATCCTGGGCAAGATAGGGGTTCCAGACCGGTGATGCTTTATCCATAACCATCCACAACCAAATGCCATCCATTTGCAACCTAAATTCCTTTTACCAAACCTGTAGCTCAAAGACTCAATCACCTCACATATCAAGGAAATATGAAACTCCACCCATTCTGGCCCTGGATGGAAAGCTAGTGTTTCTAATGCAGTCGTGGATATGTAGAGCTTATGAGATCACTAAGGGAGATAAGCCAAACACAGACCTGAAGATAAATGCTTATCAATGAGTAAAGAGGAGAAGAAACTGCAGATGTTTTTGGATTTAAATTGATATAAATATGTTAATGTTAGACCATGGCTAAAATCCAGCTGGGAGAGAGAGAACCAAATCAGGAGACATTCTACCATTGGTTGTTAATAACTGCTTCAGACTAAGGAACTGAGGCATTCACTAGTTTTCTTTTCAAATTACCGAAAAGTGACTGGCAGACCATCAATTTCTAAATGGCTAAAGTTCTTGGTCAGACAAAATGTCTGATTGGCTAAACACACAGAGTAAAAGGAAAACCGTTCCTCAGCCAGTAAATGAACAAATGTTTAAAGTTGTAGAATTTAAAAAACCAAGTTTCAAATTTCATCTTAGAAGAAAGACTTCAGAGAAACTGCTACATGATTCTTCATTCATTCTGCGAAAATAGCAGCCAGATCTCCCTCAAGTCACAGCACTGTCTTTAACAAAAGAATATTTTGAATAAAACAGTTTGAACATTCACTATTCTTGATAAAAGGATAGATGGTCATGGTTAGAATGCCAATGACCATGAGTCAAAAGTGAGTTAAAAGAGATATCGTTTGTGGTGTTTTAATTAAATTGAATCCACATTATCAACGCCTTCCCAAGGATAACAGGAAGATACAATTGATGAGCTTTTCATCCTGGACCTGATTACATGTACTTTGGTACTTCATGCCAAATAAATTGGTTAAATAATTCCATTGTGTCTCAAGGGTTTCAATTTTTTTTCTTTAATCAACGGTTGTTCTTGGATCGTTAATCTCTTGGACTAAGTGGAAATTGGTTTTACTTCAAAACCCAGATAACTGATTTAAAAAAAAAAACATTTTCCCATTTTAAAAGATGGTATATTGATTATTGATCAGATTTCCATCAGATTCATTGAACTTGTGAAGAACTTTTGCTGAACTGCTAAGTTACAGGGATGTAAACACACCAACATCAGTCATCAAGCGATGGTGGGGTGGAAACAAACACACACACACACACACATATATATGATGGACTTCTTTCAGTTTCCATTTACTAAATTCACTCACAAGGCTTTGGTCGACATGAGGCTATAGTAGAAGACATTTGCCCGAGGTGCCATTCAGTGGGACTGAACCTGGAACCATGTGGTTGGGAAGCAAGCTTCTTACCACACAGCCACGCCTGCACCTATATGTATGCTTAATGTAAGACTGAGTCACTCCAGTGTCAATAACAGAAGCTGGTTTTAGTTTGCCATTAGTTATTGTTCCCGTTGTATGATTATATCCATCATTCATCAAGGGTATAACTTTTGGTAAAAAATTCTCAGTATTAGTGGATGGATGCCTGGAAACTACATAAATCCTTGTGAAAAATTCTTGCTTTTTTTAGACTTTGCAATAACTATCTTCATTGATTGGATTGACAAATGCCTTAAACATGTCCCTTTTAATACTGACGTTCAGCTAATTAGATAAGAGGGCTAATTATACTCAAATTGTACAAATTTTGGTGAAAAAACTAAGTCCTGGGATCAATGCATTCCACTGAAGCCTTTTAAAGGTGTGCCCCAGAATGTTTTACATGAAAGCGAAATTTCTTGTCAGAAACAGCCACATAAATGGTGTAAGGAAATTGAAGGAAGATGTTGAAACTTTCCCTCTGCAAGCTTATTTTATTCAACAGCAAAGGGAGCTATTTTTTCAGAAAGAAGTATAATAATAATGAAATTAATTGTATACAGTGCTCAGGTGCACCACAACTTGTCAGAGTATATGCAGTAATGTAGAAATATCTGGAAAGCGAACAATGTATGAGTCAGATACATGCTTGCGTGTGTATGGAGGGGAGAAAATCAGGTGTAGTGTTGGCGAATCTCAGGAAGCATGGAAGTTTTGAAGGATGCAGTGCTCCGACAACTAACAACTGATGCCGGCAGTTTGTTCCATGCTTCAGCAACTCTTAGCGTGAAAAAATGTTTCCTGAAGTCATGGGAGCTGTGCTGTTTTCTGACTTTGTAAATATGTCCACGGGTGTTAGACAGGTGGAGTTTGAAAAGGTGCTCAGAGTTATTGTTTGTAAGATGGTTAATAATTTTATGGGTGTCTGCCAAGTCAGCTGCCAGACGTCGGAGTTTCAATGTGTCCATGCCCAGGGAAGTAAGGCGTTCAGGATATGGCATGATTGGTATATTTAAAAATGGCAATGTAATACCTACTTGAAAAAGTAGAGTTAAAGGAATGTATTTGCTATGTGCTTACAGTGTACGACCACTCTGAAATGGACTCCAGGTAACAAAAAAGGAAGACCTGAAGAGTTTCACTTCTGTTCACAAATACTGCTTTGAATCTTTAGCAGTTCGCAGTGAAAAAATGAAATATCATAATGGATGGGTAAATAAGCATCCTTAACGTGGAATCACGCATTGGTAGGTAAACAAAGGTATCAACAAATAAAAGAGAGGGAAGGGAACATCACCTTTCAGGTAACTCGGAATAGGTAAAGGTAAGCTTGCCAAAGTTTAATGCAGTTTAAATATGGAGATTAAGATTGTTTGGTGTGGGATATTCATTGCATACAGTGTTCCTAGTCAATTCAATCAACGTTGCAGGTGGACAGTCTGAATAAATCATCATCATCATCATCGTTTAACGTCCGCTTTCCATGCTAGCATGGGTTGGACGATTTGACTGTGGGCTGGCGAACCAGATGGCTGCACCAGGCTTCAATCTTGATCTGGCAGAGTTTCTACAGCTGGATGCCCTTCCTAACGCCAACCACTCCGAGAGTGTAGTGGGTGCTTTTATGTGCCACCGGCACGGGGCCAGTCAGATGGTACTGGCAACGACCTCACTCGAATCTTTTACACATGCCACTGGCACAGGTGCCAGTAAGGCGACATTGGTAACGATCACGCTTGAATTGTGTCTTTTACGTGCCACCGGCACGGAGGCCAGATAGCTGCTCTGGCAACGATCATGCTCGGATGGTGCTCTTAATACCCTACTAGCATGGGTTCGAGTGCCAGTAACGCTATGCTGGTAACGATCACGCTCGAAGGGTGCCTTTTAAGTTCCACTGGCACTGAAGCCGGTTAGCCGCTCTGTCAATGATCACACTCGTATGGTGCTCTTTGCACCCCGCTAGCACGGACGCCAGTCATCGAATTTGATTTTGATTAAATAAACAAAATCCTTTCGCTTTTATAATATTACCTGACCAAGTAATAATACACAATTACAACATATAAATAAATAATAAATCAAAAAATATGAAAACCAGTAAAAAATTTATTTTCTTTAATGCCAACATACAACCATAGATTAAAAAAGTATAGAAGACCCTACATACAACAAACTATGTATATACAATGAATTAGAGAAAAGCCCATGTAAACCACTGTTCTTTCTGATTTGTCCATTTATGCAGGAGTTCTAGGTAAAATGTTATATGAGCATGCTTGGGACATAAGTAATGTGTGTGTAAAGTTTGGTGAAAATCGACTGAGAAGTTTGGAAATGTATGCGTTCGTCAATATACACACACATACTGTGATTTTTATATACTAGATAATAAAGTAGCTGCTAGCATTCTTTATTAAAATTACAATTTTAGTGATGGGAACAAAATCATAAAACCACAAACTTTAAATTAGAATAAAAATGCCAGGGGAGACTACTCTGAAATTTAATTAAAATTGATTTAATAATAAAATGCAGAGGTGGAAGGGTTCGTCTAATGATTGGCTGTTCGGTGATTACTGAGTTTCAGCACTATAATCTGTCACTGTAACAAATTGAAACTCGAGTCAACAAAAGAACCTCTTAGTAATAGCAATGGAATCTTCAATTCACAAACAAGTGCTTTTTTTAAAATAAAGGTGGCAACGGATAAATGTAGTCTTACATTGTTGAATGATAAAGAAGAAGGCCATGGTTGAAGCGCCTTTATCATTGCTCACAAGGTGCTAAAGTAACAACAACATAAATAAAACATCTAATACAATGAAACGAAATGAAATCGAATTTGTAAATTAAAAAAACATTTCTGCTATCGTTCTGGTTTAAGAGTATGTGGTGGGGGTGCTTATACACTGGCTATTATGTAGAACATGGTTTAGTGTAAGATCCAACCGGCTTCGACGTTGAACGTTGTTAGCCTCGTTCTCAAAATGGCGGCTTACATTGAAAACCTTCAAGATGTGTTTAAGAACTGCGACAAAATTAAAGACATTTTGGCTCATTCTGCCAAAGTTCACTCCGTGGCCTGGAGTTGTGATGGTCGGAAGTTAGCGTCGGGATCATTTGATAAGACTGTTAGTATATTCAGCTTGGACAGAGATCGTTTGGTAAGTTAGAACCGGCTTTGAATAATACGAATCGTTCCTCCATCGTCACATGTCGGATCCGCTTTCAGGTTTGGGAAGTTTATTCGAAAAATTGAAGTAATTTGAGGCAATACAAATAATTATTTCACTGAAAATTGTTTATATTAGATATTCCAACAAAAGTCCTTGAAATGTTTCTTAATTCTTGCTAATTTAAACAATTATTTTTCCCAATCGCAAACAACATTTCTAAAGCCGCCTTTTCACATGCAAAACTATTAACATTTATTTCTGGTTAACCTAAAACATAAAACCGTTTATTTTCAGTGAAATAGAATGGTAACATATCATAGTTAAAGCTTTGTCATAAATATAAACAGCATAAGTGTATAAGTCTTTAAGTAGGAATCGAACCGGCAGACGAGTCAATTCGCCGCATGTTTATTTCTTTCCAGATTCTCATTTTCTCAATATTAAACAATAACAGAGGATATCCAGGGAAACTTTGTCAGCGACCAAATTGTAATTGGTGCCACGAAATTTTTGACACCAAATAATAAATGTCTAAGTGAAGTTAACCGTCTTTGCGCATCGTTTTGCGTGTCTGTGTCGCTTTCCATTCCGTGTTTTAGTTTCAAGCGACGGTCGTGAGTTCGAATCGCTTGTCCGACAAGCTTATCTTCGGAACAATATTCAGGTTTCTTAATTATGTGTGAAGGCTCTGACAAAGATATTTCTTAGATGCGTGTTATTGTTAATTTAATGAATGATTTTGAGTCCTGTAATGTGTGGCACCGAATAATAATGATTCGAAATAGAAATAGTAGCAGTAGTAATAGTAGTCGTTTTGGTAAATTTTTGTTCTTAGGCACAAGGCCAGTAATTTGTTGATGTGGGACACCACTGCTCGACTTGTTTTTCATTGACTCCCGACAAGATGAGAGGCAAAGTCGACCTCGGTGGAGTTTGAACTCAAAATATAAAGACAGACGAATCGTTAACATACCGGACCAAAATGCTTAGCAGCATTTCGTCTGTCTAATAATTTGGTTCTGGACACTTCGTGCAAATCTTTTTGGTTGATACAAATTTAATTCGGTGGACCGTGTCATTAGCTTAATTGCAATTAAAAATTATGGAACGTTAGAGACAACATAAAGCGACTATTTTAACTGGTTTTAGACTCAGTATTAGAAATTTCGAAGATAATGTATAAAACATCCACAAACACACACATACGTGTGTTTGTCTATAAAACCGGTACTACTTGAGAACAGTGGTCCCGGTGCGCGCACTCGCGTAGTCGCGCATCCGCGCTAGCTAGTCGTGACTAGTCGATCCTACGACTACCTAGCAAAGTAAATAAAACACAAAATAAATAATTTTTTAAACAAAATAACACAAAAACACAAAGTAAGGATCGACTTGTCATGACTAGCTTGCGCGGATGTGTGAGTACGCGAGTGCGCGCACCAGCACCACTGTTCTCAAGTAGTACTTATAAAACGTGGATAAACCTCGCCAGGCGTTTATTGAAGGGAAATAACTCGTGGAGGCTCTTATTAACAATGTAACAGAATTTCCTCATTACACTGCGGCCACGCTGGGGCAGCACCAGCATAAATGGTTTTAGTCAAACAGATCAACCCCAGTTCTTACTTTTTTAAAAATCTGTTACTTATTCTATAACTCTCTTCTGTCGAACCGCTAAGTTACGGGGGTAAAGACAAAGCAACACCAGTAGTCAAGTGGCAGGGTGGGGACAGACGCCCCCCCCCGCCACACACATAATGGGCTTCCACACAGTTTCGTCTCTGAAATTTACTCACTGGGCTTTAGTCGGTCTGGAACCTACCCAAGGTGTTGCCCAGTAGGACTGAACCTGAAAAAAACATGGTTGTAAAACGAGCTTCTTAACCACACACCCACGTATGTATGTGTATGTGTGTTCGTATCTGTATGTGATTATCATCATCATCATACGTCTGTTTTCCATGCTGGCATGGGTCGGACAGTTTGACAGGAGCTGGCAAACTGAAGTGCGGCACCAGTTCTCAATTCTCTCTTTTGGCATGGATGCCTTTCCTAATGCCAACCAGTTCACAGAGTATACTAGGTGCTTTCTAAGTGGCACCAACGCAGGTGCTTTTTACATGGCATACTGTATTATATTATATATATATATCATCATCATCGTTTAACGTCCGCTTTCCATGTTAGCATGGGTTGGACGGTTTGACTGAGGTCCAGTCAGGCGGTACTGGCAACGACCTCACTCGAATCTTTTTACACATGCCAACGGCACAGGTGCCAATAAGGCAATGCTGGCAACGATCCTGCTCGAATGGTGCCTCTACATGCCACCGGCATGGAGCCAGTTAGCTGCTCTGGCAATGATCATGCTCAGATGGTGCTCTTAATACTCTACTAGCACAGGGCACAAGTGCCAGTAAGGCGAAGCTGGTAATGATCACACTCGAATGGTGCCTTTTATATCGTTATCATCATCATTTAATGTCTGTTGTCCATGCTGGCATGGGTTGGATGGTTTGACCAGGGCTGGTAAGGAGGAAGGCTGCACCAGACTCCAGTCTGATTTGGCAACCTCTCTGAGAGTGTAATGTGTGCTTCTATGCATACACATGCATTCACACATATAGTAAGTCTCCTACACTGATTTAATTTATGAATCTCACTCAGAAGGCATTGATCCGCCTGGTCCACATTGCAAACAACATTTTCTGAAGGTGCCACGAGTTGGACAGAATATGTTGAGGTAGATTTTTTATAGCTGGATGTCCTTCCTCTTTCCAGCCTTCACCCTTTTCCAAGTAAGGTTATATTTCCCCATGACCAGACATGTTTTCGTGGAAGATAGGAAATGAACAACATATGTGGCAGGGATGCTCTTTTACAGCTATCATGTGATTCCAAAGCAGGGAAACAGTAACCTTATATATCTGTATGTGCATGTTCACAAACACAGTAAATTTTCTGTTATATTTATTTTAGAATAAAGACTTCACGTTCCGTGGCCATGGAGACAGCGTTGATCAGTTGTGTTGGCATCCAAGTAATCCAGACCATCTCGTTACAGCCAGTGGGGATAAAACCGTTCGCATCTGGGATGCTCGTATCAATAAATCTGTTGCCACCGTCAACACCAGAGGTAGGTTCATAAACATATCCCATCCATCAAATGCAGCATGACTTATTTTATATCTGTCTGGTTTAGAAGTTCACTTTGCAACCGTGTGATTTCGGGTTCAATCTTTCTGCATAGCATTCTGGAGTAAGCATCTTCTATTAAAGCTTTTTTGGCTTGACCAAGCTGAGTAAACGCTAAAGGAAGCCTGATGCACACACACACACACACACACACACATGTGCATATGTCTGTGTCTTTCCATTGAAACTATTTGACAGTGGTGGTGGTGTTTATCCTGCACAACCAACAAGTGCAGCAGCCCAGTGGTTTTGTCATGTGAAGATGTGGAACGGAGTTGTTTACCTGTTAGGCTTAGGGCATCTGGCTGTAGAATACTGCTTCAATAAATCTAATAGAAACCATGCTGATATAACAATAATAATGATGATGATAATGACTTAGCTTTAAAATGTTTGATTTTGATTTAAAAGTTTCTTAGTCAACTTTCATATTTACATCAAAGTCTCAGCTGTTAAATTTGTCATTATGCTGGCATGGGTCAGGCAGATTTTCTGCAGCTGGATGCTCTTCCTCTCACCAACCTTTACCTGTTTCAAAACAAGGGGAATATTTCCCATGGCCAAATGTTCTTCATGGATGACTGGAAACAAACAGCATCGCATGTATGATGCTGATGCTTGTTTGCATGGATGCACACAAGCACAGCCACACACATGTGTGCACATATATGTTGGGCTTCTTTTAGTTTCCATCTACCAAATCCACTCACAGCGCTTTGGCCAGTTCAGGGCTATAGTAGTAGGCATTTGCTCAAGGTGCCAAGCAGTGGGACTGAACCCAAAACCACATGGTTGGGAAGCAAGCTTGTTTATCACACAGCCACACCTACACCTAAATAAAAAAAAAGTAAGATACAGTGGAACCTTGGTTCACGAATCTAGTTTGTTCTTGAAGGCTGTTTGCAAACAAAAACTAGGAAATTCAAGAGAATGCATAGTGAGTTCAAGCAGGGATGTGCACTGAGTAGAAGCTTGACAGCAACTGACTTTCTCCTGCTGATACTCCCAGTTTGTTGTGAACCACTGTTACCTGCCTGCATGTTCATTATTGAATAAACTGTTCATCACCTGAGATGTTTTACGTTTGAAAAATTGTTCATAGGAGTCGTTTGCCAACTAAGGTTTCTTGTGTTGTTTTCAATATTGCAGCAGATTATTTAGATGATAACAAATATGTTTCAGGTGAGAATATAAACATCTGCTGGTCACCAGATGGCAGCACTATCGCCGTCGGAAACAAAGAGGATCTCGTCACATTTATCGATGCCCGTACACACCGCTCTCGAGCTGAAGAGCAATTCAAGTTTGAAGTGAATGAAATCTCGTGGAACAATGAAGGAGATTTATTCTTCTTAACCAGTGGTCAAGGAAGCATCCACATTCTCAGGTAATCATTGTTATTCTTTAAATATCTGCCCTGGTAGTTTTAAAGATGGAAGTTACAGGTGACTTGGTCAATAGGCTGTTGTTGTTTAGCTACAGTTCATCTTTTGACCATTTTTCAAAGGTGTTCCCACCATGACCATCTTGTCTTTTTACATAATAGACTACCTTGTCCAGTGTGTATTTCCAGTCTTCAGGATACTATGGTATAATTTGCGAAAATTTGGAGTTAAGAAAATTCAATAAACTTCAGAAATCGAAATTATAGGAAATTTCTTAGAACCTTAAATTTATAAAAATATTTCCTGACGTTCAAGCTTTTTAATATTGCTTTCTTTTAGTAGTTTTAGCAATTGTTACATACCTAATGAATAAGCAGCTTTCTCTGTTTTAGTATAGATGTGGTGTAAACAATATCAAAAGCTCAGAATGTTACCGTTCCATGCTTGTGTAGAAAAGAGATGTTATTAAAAATCAAAATATTTTCAATTTCTTTATATGTGATGAATTGTTTTTCTTTTACTTTTTCAGCTATCCTGATTTAAAATTGCAGTATGTCTTAAACGCCCACCCAGCTAATTGTATTTGCATTGAGTTTGACCCCACGGGATCATATTTTGCTACTGGAAGTGCAGACGCTTTGGTTAGTCTTTGGGACGTTGACCAGTTAGTGTGTGTCCGAACATTTGCTAGGTGAGTGTCTATAAAAACCAACTTTAACTAATGTATTGTTGTTCCCTCCACTCGGGGCTATACAGATTAAGGTTTTCAAAGTGTTATTCATCATCATTTTAACGTCCAGTTTTCCATGTTTGCAAGGATATTGGAGTTTGTTGTGGCAGATTTTCTACAGCCAGACACTCTTTCTGTTACCTTGCATCCAGCCATGGAAATCCTGCCTCAACAAATTCTATTTGACCCATGCCAGCATGGAAAAGTGGACATTGATCAATGATAATGATGTATTAATGAATTTTATGAATTTACTCAACTTGTCTGAACATACATTTCCAAGGTTTAACTGAAGGTGATTCTGATAACATAGTAAAAGATCGAGAATTATCTTCTGTAAAATATTGGATTATGTTTGCTTAATGGAATAATGATAATAACAATAATACAAATAATTACTAATTAATTCAGTAATGTAGTTGGACAATTATTGTTCTTAATTGTAGTTTTGAAATTAGATATTTCATAATTTAGAGTCATTGCAATGACATTAAAATGGTAAAATTGTCAACGAATTAGCATGAAATGAAATTCATTTTTTTGTTTCTAAGTTTTTATTTTTATAAGTAAAATTTCAAATTGAGTTTGTATTTCAAGGCACCAGTGCTAGTACCATATAAAAAGCACTGGTGCTGGGGTCACATGAAAAGCTCCCAGTACACCCTATAAAGTGGTCGGCATTAAGAAAGTCATCCACCTGTAGAAACCATACCAAAAAAAAAAAACAATTGGAGCCTGGTATGACCCCCAACCATACCAGCTCCTGTCAAACTGTCCAGTCCATGCCAGCATGGAAAACGGACATTAAATGATGATGATATCATGATATTCAGTTTTTTTTACTTTCCACCACCAATGCTGTGGTGGTGGTGGTGGTTGTAGTAGTGACAGTTGTCATTGTAATCTACTTCGGCATTGATCACTTCAGTCTTTTCACCGTATGGGGTGGGGGACTATGGATGTAATGGGTGCTACCTGGTCTCCTTTTCTAGTTATCGTTTCCTTCTTTTCCTAGAATATTTCTTTCAACAAAGCAGACCAAATCCCCTTTCATTCCTTTCTTGTCTATGTTACACTTTTGTTTTTTTCTTTCTTTAAATGGTTTTTGTCCATTAACGAGGGAAAGGCTGTACCCATGGCTAACCCTTAAACTTTTGCCACATCAATTCACTTGATGTTCTATTGTTGATCCCTGACATTTATTTTACATGTGAAAGCATGTGGCTAAACGGTTCGGGTAGTCAGCTCAAGATGGTAAGGTCATGAGTTCAGTACCTGGCAGGGTGTTAGGCCCTTGAGCAAGAGATATATTGACTCAGTTGGCAAAAATGAGTTGTACTTGCAATTAAAAGGACCAGCCTTGCCACATGCTGTGTCCCACTGAATCTCCCTGGGAACTAATGTTATGAGTCTGCATTTCTGTGGAGTACTCAGCCACTTGCATGTTAATTTCATGAGCTGGCTTTTCTGTTGATTGGATCAACTGGAACCTTCATCATTGTAACTGATGGAATGCCAGTTTTTTTGCTTTTGTTACATAAATTCTCTTATTGCTGACATGGAACTAACCATCATTTCTTTTGTTTTGCTTTTTTTTCTTTCTCTTTTATCAAAGACTTGACTGGCCTGTACGGACTCTGAGTTTTAGCTATGATGGTAAAATGTTAGCAACAGCTTCTGAAGACTTGGTTATTGATATTGCTGAAGTTGAAACCGGTAAGTAACCTTATCTCACATTACCTCTTTACATTACTGGAATGAAAACTAGTCATAGAATCGGCTCACTAACCATTTGTCAAACAGTCTAGTTCTTTTGAGACCAATCTACCTGAAGCTGCCCCTAGTTCTATGATATAAAGCTTTTGTTTCAAAGTGGCCTAAATTATCACTTTCAATCAAATTTCTATGTTAATTTATGGTTCAAACATCAACTTAATAAATGAAAAAATTATTTTCTTAAATTCTTTGTTATTTTCAAAATTAATTGAAACAAAAGCAGCATATTTCAAAAGACGTATGGGTCAAAATACCTTTATCTTGCTTATGAACGAATCTCTGCATTGTTGTTCTTGTTGCTAGAAATAGCAGTCAAATATGCCATTGATCACATTTCAAGATCTTAAATGAAAACGGTTACAATGGATAACGTAGTCCCCTAATGTACAAAAAGACAAGATGGTCATGGTCGGTAGGCCTCCATTGATCAGAACTAGATGACCTAGGATTGAACACTAACAATTTGCAATAATTAACAGTTTAATTTTGAACATGTGTCACATCCCTGTTGATTCCTTGCTAAGACGATCATCTCTCTGCCACATCTCTCATTGGTTTAGTACATTTATTAGCAAGCTTCCCAACCATACCTACACCTCTAAATAATAATTAATTATTAAATATTCATGTCTTTATTTTTTTTTCTTTTGTAGGTCAAAAAGTAACTGAAATTCCTTGTGAAACACCAACCTTTACAGTTGCATGGCACCCCAAACGGTATCTGTTAGCATTTGCTTGTGATGACAAACACGACAGAGGAGATCGAGATTCAGGCATGGTTAAAGTTTTTGGATTTCCAAATGATTCTTGATTAATTTCTTGGAGTTATCTTTAATCCAGAGTTTAAAGACATTTTCTTCAGTGAACATTCATCATTATTTTAATTTAAATGCTTTCATTATGAAATTGTCCATTTTCAGGCAATGTGTTTACTGTGTCATGCAGCAACACAGGTTGCAAAACAAATAACATTGTTCCCATCAGAGAATAATTCATTCAATTCTTAAATATTTATTTTAAAACAGAAGCAGTATTAGTTTAAAATAGCAACCTGTGTGTCTTACATAATGCATATACATCACAGAAAGCTTAGTTAACTGCATTATTTGTCTTGAGATAGCATTTCTTGCAGACATACATTGTTTTGCTATCTTGAGATGAATACTGCAGTTAATTAAGCTTTCGCTGATGTATCTGCATTGAGTATCATACACAGATTGCTATTATTTTTAAATATTAATATTGCAATCAAATTGTTAAAATCTGTTTGATCCATGTAAGTATATTCTTTGTGACCTCAATTCATAAAGGATAGGCTGTGTATACAAAGAAATTTTTAATTTTCAAGCCATATCATGAAAGTGCACAATGGGAAAAGCATTTAATAATCAAAAACAAAAAATGAAAAAAATGATTCGAACATAGCTTTATGCAGTAAAGGTTACCAGGGAATACCAGTAACTGAATCAAAAAACTCATCCAGTTTACTTGTGTTGAGAGCATAAAGGTCTCCGAGATGCATGGAAGGCTGTCGTTTTGTATTGCAGTATGTCAGATGGTCTGGGCATAGAGAAATGGCTATGAAATGGCTGATGATGATTGTGAAGAAAAATCTTTGTTAAATCACATCAAAATATACATTAGTATGTTTGATAAAGGAGACTGATCTAGTAATATCTTGATTAATACTACCACCACATGGGCCATGAGTGTCTTTAGTAGAGACTCTGGCCAGGTTTTTGATGTGAGAATAACTTCTTTTCCTCTCACCAGACTCTCAGTCCCTATAAATGGTCATGAAAGCCACCTGTCCTTGTCTGATGATGCCTTAACAATAAATTTAAAAAAAAAACTTCTCAAATGAAACCATTTCCAAGATGATCCACTTATTCCTGTTGTTCCTATGTATTTGTGAATGGGAGTACAGAATCATTATGTTAGGTCCTCTTTTTAAGGTGTATTGTTGCTGAAGGGTCGAACTGCTATTTGCCAAACAATAACAGGCTTTAGAATTGTGAGAATCTGATTTGTGTTGTGTGGTTCAGATAAGAAACACGTCTCTGTCAAGATACAACTCAGGTCTGTTTCTTGATGTCTCTCTCTAGGTCTTGCGATATCTTTGCATTGGAGGAGAAAATTACTATATTTGAGTTTACTGTCTTTGCTCAACACAACACTGTACTTGTAGTAAAATATGAATTTAACACCAAATTGGGGTCACTAACTTTAATTTGACAGAGTTGGAGGTTAGTTACAACATAACCTATACAACAGTATTTGGGGTCCGTCCATAATGGAATATAGTTGGGACATAATCTAATCTTATTTTTGTTATAAATAACAATGGCTTACTGGTGCTGGACTGCTAAACATGTCAAGGGTTCAAATTTTGGTAGTCTTAAAGTTGTGATCCTTTGCAAGTTACATAACTCTGCACAAGAAATAAAAAGAAACTTTGAGAAAACAGTTTCCATTCTTTTATGGTTTGTAGTGGCATCCACTTGTAAAAAGAAAAAAAAAAGAAAAAATTTTATAATAAAAAGAGAAGATAAAATTAAATTATCTCACTGTTAATCATCATTATTGTCATCATTTAACGTCTGTTTTCCCTGCTGGCATGAGTTGAATGGCTTGACAGGGGCTGGAGAGCTGCCTGGGCTCCAGCTGTCTGTTTTGGCATGGTTTCTATGGCTGCATGCCCTATTAGGAATGGCATCCAGCTGTGAGAAAAATATTTGGATGTAAAAAACTAAAAATTTCAGAGAATCCCAAATGGCCAAGTTCATAGGATGCTGGGGTTAATTAAGTGAACGGCTGCTGGCTTGTATGTTGCCATCTACACTATAAGAAGAGGTAGCCAAACATAATGTTCTTTGTGGGACAAACCCATTGTAGTTCAGGCTTCTGTCACTAGAAGCTGCTTGATGTGACCCTCAGCCATCTGTCTGCCAACTGGCATTGTCGTGTGAAGTTGTACTGCCATGTGATGCGTCCTTGTTTTCTCTCTTGTTCGTTGATTTTGGTGTTGGCTGAAACGAAGGAACAATATGCTTCCATGAAATTCTGTTTTCTGCTGGGGAAAATGGTGGCTGATGCTGTTGCCATGATCAAAACACAAGTTTAGGAATGGTCACTTGTTACTTGGAGATCAACCTTGTTTAGGGTGACCGTTGACCTCACAAACAAATGAAAACATCATGAAAATTCATGAACTGGTCTTGGAGGACCATTGCCAAACAATTGACGGTGTGTCTTGGAGCTCCTCCCAACAAATTTTGAGTGAGGAATTACAAATGAGAAGAGTTGCGGCAAAATGTGTGCCTTAATTGCTCACGGAAGATCAAAAGCAGTCACAACTGAATGCTTGTCATGAACTGAAAGAACAGTTGGAAGTTGAGCTGAACATTCTTTGAAGGTTGTCACTGGTGACAAAAGCTGGTGCTATGGTTACAACCCAAAAACGAAGCAGCAGTCAAGTCAGTGGAAGCATTCAATGCCCTCAGAAAAAGCACGTCAAGTGAAGTACAATGTCAAGACGATGCTGATTTGTTTCATGAATGTGAAAGGAATTGTCCACACAGTATTTGTTCTTCCTAATCAAATTGTTAACCAGACATTTTACTTGGAAGTTCTGAAACATTTGTGAGACGCAGTGAGACGAAAACATCCCAATCTGTGGCAAAAAGTGGAGACAGGTGGTTTCATCTGACAATGCACCTGCACACACTGCCTTGAGTGTGAGGCAGTTTCTGACCGAAAATGGCATGGCCCTGTATACCTGCTCTCTCAATTCACCTGATCTTGCTCCCTGCAACTTTTTTTGTTCCCTTGAATGGAAAAAGTCCTTAAAGGAAAACGTTTTGTACATGTGGAAGATGTGAAGAAAGAAAAAAAACGATGGAGGCGTCAAAAGGCATCACTTTACAAGAGTTCCAGGACTGCTTCCAGCAGTGGAAAACCAATGCCTTGTGGACCAATGCTTTGCTTCAAATGGAGAATACTTTGAAGGCGATAAAAATGTAAACATGTAAAGTTAAGTGAATAGAATAAAATTGCAAAATTCTGGTTTCTTTGGGGTACCCCCACCTCGTATAGCAACCGGTTATATGTGAGGGAGAGCCTGTGGCCCAGTAATTACTGTTGTGATTGCAAGATCATGGTTTCAATTCTTGGACCAGGCAGTGAGTTGTGTTCTTGTGCAAAACATTTAATTTCATGTTGCTCTGCAATCACTTTGATGTCTGACATATGGCACACTGTGCCTCTGTAGAGGTAATGACGATTTGATGGAGGGAGTGAAATGTGTACAACACAAACATTTGATCACTATAAACAAATCATCTGTGTGGCTGTTTGGCAAGAAATTGTGGAATTGTCTTTCTCGGACCTGAGAAACTACCAGGAAGATATGGCCAGATATATTGCTCTAGAATATCATCATCGCTTAACGTCCACTTTCCATGCTAGCATGGGTTGGACAGTTCGACTGGGGTCTGGAAAGCCAGGAGGCTGCACCAGGTTCCAGTCTGATCTGGCAGTGTTTCTACAGCTGGATGCCCTTCCTAACACCAACCACTCCATGACTGCAGTGGGTGCTTTTTACATGCCACCGGCACAGGGATCACTACAATTTCCATTTGATTTTGATGTACTTGACTCAATAGGTCTCCTCAAGCACGACATGCCGCCCTACAATCCAAGGAATTTTTGAGTGGGCTGGTTATGCGACACTGGTGTGGGTTACAGCTGTGAACTCACTTTATTTGCCGGGTTTTCTCAGTCACAGCATATCTCCAGAGGTCTCGGTCTTTAGTCATTGCCTCTGTGAGGCCCAACGATCGAAGGTCATGCTTCACCACCTCATCCCATGTCTTCCTGAGTCTCTCTCTACTCCGGATTCCTTCCACTCTTTGGGAGTGGCACTTCTTCACACAGATCTCCTCATCCATCTGTAGTACATGACCATATCAACGTAAACATCTCTTGCATGCCACATCTGATGCTTCTTATGTCCAACATTTTTCTCAGGGTGCTTACAGTCTGTTGTGTGTGCACACTGACATTACACATCCAGCTGTTCATGCTAGCTTCATTTCTTTCAAGCCTATGCATGTCTTCAGCAGTCACGCCCCATGTTTCACTGCCGTGAAACATGGCAGTTGAGCGAGAGGCCCTTTGTCACCAGTAGGGGTAGGAGCTTTCTGAACTTTGCCCAGTCTATTCTTATTCTAGTGGTAACACTCTTTGAGCATCCACCCCCACTACAGACTTGGTCACCCAGGTAGTGGAAGCTATCAACTACTTCTAGTTTCTCCCCGTGGCATGTAATGGAATCTGTTTTCTGAGTATCTGTGGTGTTTTTCACCCCTGTGCATCTGCTGCACATGAAAGCTATCTTCCCAGTTAAACTTCCTTTGATGTTGCTGCACCTCTTATGTGTCCATAGCTTACAAATATGAACAAGTATTCAATGCTTCTCCTTCTCCTAATAATAGGTTATAGATCTTTCCATTCATGTTCTTTTTTTTTTTTTTATTCCACAGATCCATAATTAATTACCCCCATATCTCTACTTCTCTGTAGCTCTGAAAATCTTTTACATCCATACACTCATTCCTCTCTGTCTCCACCCATACTCTTCTCTACATATATGTAAAAACTTCACTTTTGAAATCCATTATTGTCCCCAGTTCTAGAGGAACAGTTTGGAAAAAATAAATGGGTGGCAAGCTGGCAGAATCGATAGGATGCTGGGTGAAATGCTTAGTGGTGTTTCGTCCGTCTTCATGTTCTGAGTTCAAATTCTGCCAAGGTTGACTTTGCCTTTCAGGGTTCATAAAATAAGTACCAGTTGAGTACTAAGGGTCAATCTAATTGACTAGACCCTTTCCTTCAAAGCCAATTGTAGAGAGAATTATAATTATGGTCACCATACTAACAAGGTATGGCCTGTTGGAGCTCCATGATTTTTGAGTCTTTTCCATCATTTTGGTCTGTTGGGGTTCCATTCAGTCGTATTTTCTTATAACTTTATTGTTAATGTTTCCTTGATTGCGGTGGTAATATTTTGTCTTTGAAACATTCCTGGAATGGGGGTGGTTACATAGATAGTTATTTTTAATTACCTGGAAAAACAAAGATTTCAAAAATGTCGGAACAAGATATAATAGTAATAATAATAATGATACTAGCCGACAATGGAGAGCATTTGAATTGTTTCCATTCCAAGGAGAGCTTTGACAATGGAAGAAAATGTCAGTGTTGATCCAGCTTCCTTTCCTCCCTTTTCCTCCAGGCTCAACGGAACCGGGATTCGGATGGAATTTTCAGATACTGGTTACCCTTGAAGGAGTCATTCACATTCCTAATTTTGTTTTGTTTTGGGGAATGTGAGCAAATGCCATTGGTAACAAAGGATAGAAAGCCCCAAAATGTTTTGTATGTAGAAATGTGAATCAGTTGAAAGCTTTCTGTCCTCGGGGTGGAGAAAAGCAAACCACCAACTCTGGCCAAATATAAAAGAAGCCTTTCCTCACTTTCCTCATACACACATCATCATTGTTTAACGTCCATTTTCCATGCTAGCATGGGTTGGACGGTTTGACCAGGGTCTGGGAAGCCAGGAGGCTGCACCAGGCTCCAGTCTGATCCGGCAGTGTTTCTATAGCTGGATGCCCTTCCTAACTCCGCGAGTGTAGTGGGTGCTTTTTATGTGCCACCGGTACAGGGGCCATAGGAGGCTGACAAACGACCACGATCGGTTGGTGCTTTTACGTGTCACCTACATGGACGCCAGTCAGGTGGTGCTGGCAACTGCCACGTTCGGATGGTGCTTTTAACGTGTCACCGGCACGGGTATCTTAACTAATGCAGAAACCATGATACACCTCCCTCTTTTCTTCTCTAACTCTCTAACTACATGAAATCTTTGTAAAAGGCCTTTGTTGGGGAGAAGAGAGAGAATCAGACAGAAACATAACAGAGGCCACCCCAAATGGAAGGGGATGAGGCCTGAGGGAAAGAGATAGAAAACCTGCCACCATTTCAGTCAGCAGCAGCATCAATACTATCATCATAACAGCTAAATCGATTCATAGAAACTCCTTCACAAGAAATCATCAAAATGAAAACCCAAAAGCCAGCAACTCAGACACAAAGCTTCTTTATCAACATCATTCTTGTTCAGAAGAGCAACATCAATTTGTTTGAGGAGGGGGTAATCATTAACAAGAATATTCTGACAAATGTGGAAAGATTTGCCAAACTCCTGCAAATACCCCCAAAGCAGACTGATTCAGAGACTTTGACAAAAAGAAAGATACCCCCCCCCCTCAGCCACAAGACAGAGGTTTTAGTAAATAACCCAATGAAAGTATTCTAGAGAATCTTAGTCAAAAAGAAGGCTGGACGAACAGGCAATCTTGAAGATCAGGGTGAATAACCTCTTGAATCGCTACACTTAGAGAAGGCTGTGTAAATGTTTGAGGCCTGGGTTTAGTTTGAAAGCAAGGTCACTTGCTCAGTAGACTCAGGTTGCTTGATATAGATGTGGCATATAACTTCTGTTGGTTCACTGTAAAATAGTATCTTGGTGAGTTGTGAGTCAGGTATTCAAACAAGGTAGCCTGTCTTGCTGGCCTATGCTCTTCTCAATAATGTGTAAATGCTTGGCAGGTCAGCTCTGGAGAGAACCTCCGTGCCTGGGACCTTGTCTTGCTGGGTGATTTTCAAGAGCTTTTGCAGGCATCACATGTGGGAGCAGTTTAGCTATTTGGTGTGGAGTTAGAAATTACCTCGTTTTCAGCTCTACAACAATGTCCAGCAAACTGGACTCTTCTACCTTTCACATATATTTGTACTTTGGTTGGATGATGCTTCCATGAGAGGTTTTGAGCTCTCATAAGTAGGCAAGTGTAAGTGCCATCCAACTGCCTCTCAAGCTTCTCCTCTGGAAGCCATCTGCTCGCAATACCAGAGGGTGCACACTCTTCTACCCTGATGTAATCTCCAGGGATACAGGCATCCAGCAACAGGATCTCCGTAATGCTATGATGGGCCGTGAAGTCTGGAGTAACATAGTAAATTCCATTGTCTCGACCACGGTCGAACAATGATGATGATGTGGAGTTCGTAAACCATCCAAATGTTGCAGGTATATGGTAACGTAAGCAGTACGGTTGCTTGGTACCCCCTCAATAGAACATTTTAAGAAGGCATCTTGTGTAGATTTATTTTGCTGAAAAGCATGAAAGAATATCAATAGCAGATGGGAAACACCCAGCGGCTTTGGTGAAGTTGCTAAATCTAGATTTCTGTGTAGTTCTGCATCGTCAGTAGCAAGCTTCTACAACCAGCTGCATTTAACCTCTACTGATATAGGAAAACATTAACAAATGCACTGATGCCAAAAATATCTGGTAGGATGGATAAATTTTTGCTATTAGCAATGGAAGCAATATTTTGTTTGGAATAGCATTCTGTATATCTCCCTTAATGTGGATATACATATATTCTACTACCAATATACTTCTGTGCTTTTTAGCACTATACATCTGTATGTGATGCTTCCTCAAAACAAATACCACAGTCGTGTGGCTTTCTACAGTATATCCACATCAAGTGTAATATACAGAAGGCTATTTTGAACTAATAATGAATTTGCATAAATTCTTCATAATTTTCAAAATTAAATGACACCTGGTCAATGCACCTTGTGTTCAGTCCCATGGCATGGCACCTTCGGCAAGTTTCTTCTACTATAACCTTGGGCTGACCAAAGCCTTGTGAGTGGATTTGGTAGATGAAAACTGAAAGAAGCCTGTCGTATATATATATATATGTGTGTGTGTGTGCCTTTGTGTCTGTGTTTGTCTCCAACACACCACTTGACAACGGGTGTTGGTTTGTTTACATCCCCATAACTTAGCGGTTTGCCAAAAGCGACCAATAGAATAAGTACCAGGCTTAGCAAAAAGAAAAAAAAAAAAGCATTCAAGTACTGTGGTGAATTCATTCGATAAAAATCGAAGGCATTGCCCCAGTCTGATGACTGAAATGAAAAAAAGAAAAAAGGATATTTCAAAAGAAGCACAGTGACAGAATGCTTAATCCGTTCGTATAAGAACTCACTGATACGGATAATAATGTAACACTTGCTGCTGCTGCTCTAGTTTCTACATTTCAAAGTGTCCTCTGCGGCAGCCAGCATTTTTGGCATTTCCAAGTGAGCAGTTGGATGGTATGCAATCCTAATTATATTTCTCTGGATAGGTAATTCCTTAGAGAAGGTTTCGAATGAGTGAGTTTATATTTATTGCATATTTAATCACTTTGGTGACATGCTCTCTGGAATAGGTGGCAGTGTCGGTGGGGGTCGGGGGAATGTTTTGAAGTATGTCATTTTAAAGATGCCAATTACTCTGTTTTTTCCGTTTTTCTTTTCGGTTGTATTCCTCCAGGATATCCTCAGTAGCCATATTGTTGGAGTATTTCTATAAAACTTTTTTAACTCTTTTCGTTCTTGGTAAAAGGAAAAAAAAACCCCCAGAAAAACTGTTCATTTCAGAGTGTTGCTACTTCATTTTAAACCTGGTATCATTATCATAACTGTATGTGTAGGAAGCTGGCAGAATCGTTAGCACGCTGGGTGAAATGCTTAGCGGTATTTCGTCTGCTGTTACGTTCTGGGTTCAAATTCCGCCGAGGTCGACTTTGCCTTTCATCCTTTCGGGGTCGATAAATTAAGTACCAGTTACGCACTGGGGTTGATGTAATCGACTTAATCCGTTTGTCTGTCTTTGTTTGTCCTCTCTGTGTTTAGCCCCTTGTGGGTAGTAAAGAAATAGGAATATGTAGGAACCTTTTATTAAGGTTGTCTTCTAAACATAGACAGAATGGAGAGTTATTTTATCAAATTCCTGCAGCATGTTGGGCTGTGGAGTTAAGAAGTTTGTTTCCCAATCAGGTGGTTCTGGGTTCAGTTCCACTATGGCACTTGTTGGGCAAGTGTCTTCTACTATAACTCTGGGCTAACAGAAGTCTTGTGAGTGGATATGCTAGATGGAAACTGAGAGAAGCCCATTGTGTGTATGCATATATATATATGATATTTGTGTGTGAGACTGTCTCTCTACTTTGTCATTGTTTGATATTTATAAGTGATGTCCTTTATTTCCAATCTTCTGAGTCATATCTTCATCGTCATTGTTCAACGTCCGTTTTCCATGCTAGCATGGGTTGGATGATTTTGACTGAGGGCTGGTGAACCAGATGGCTGCACTAGACTCCAATCTTGATCTGGCAGAGTTTCTACAGCTGGTTGTCCTTCCTAACGCCAACCACTCCGAGAATGTAATGGGTGCTTTTTACATGCCAGTCAGGCAGTACTAGCAATGACCTTGCTTGAATCTTTTTACACATGCCATAGGCATAGGTGCCAGTAAGGTGATGTTGGTAATGATCACGCTCGAATGGTGCCCTTTTACATGCCACCGGCATGGAAGCCAGTTGGCTGCTCTGGCAACGATCACGCTCAGATGGTGCTCTTGGCACCCTACTAGCATGGGCACAAGTGCCAGTATGGCGATGCTGGTCTTGCCACGGGGGAAATATTACCTTGCTTGGAAACAGGTGAGGGTTGGTGACAGGAAAGGCTTCCAATTGTAGAAAATCTACCTCTTATGCCAGTGAATATAGTAACTATTGCTGGTGCTATTTGAAAAGTATCTGGTACTCTAAGTGTTTGGTGTTAGGAAGGGCATCCAGGAGTAGAAGAAACCATGCCAGGGTGGGCATGGAATCTGGCAGAACCCTCTAGCTTATCTGTTCTTGTCAAACTGTCTGAAGTATGCCAGCATGGAAAAAAAGAGATGTTAGATAATGATGACGATGGTTGCTAGGCCATCAAATAGTAGTTGTCTACAGAAAGCGAATTTTGTTTTGGGATGTTTACAGCATCTAAGGCATTATAAACAAACACATCCAAATTAGGTTGGATGTACTAATTAACACTTGTTACAAAAGCTACTTCTGTTGCTAATATATACACAGCCCACCAGCTTTCTGCAAAACCTCTCTCTCTCTATATCAGCTCGACTGATTTCCTGTCCGGCATCCAGCTTGTGATATGGTGAAATCATGTGACATGCTGGTGCTGTGATGATGATGATGTTCTGACGGAATTTTGTCAACTGATAACAAATTTCTGATACTTTTTAGCATCCATCATCCACACAAAATGACTTTACTGCAGTCATGTTAATTAATATTCGTTAATGATTCTTGTTGTCTTTTCCTCACCACATAATAATTTTGTTATTAGCTTTTTAATGCTCCCTTCAGTATTTATCTCTTATTTGTTACTTGTTTCAGCCATTAGACTGTGGCACCACCTTGAAGAATCTCTGTCAAACAATTGACTCCAGCACTTTTTTTAAAGCCTGCTATTCTATCGATCTCTTTTGCTGAACTGTTACGTTACATATACATATGACAGGCTTCTTTCAGTTTCCATCTACCAAATTCACTCACCAAGCTTTGGTCAACCATAAGCTAGGTGCCACACAATGGGACTGAACCTAAATCTCTGGTTGAGAAGTAAACTTCTTACTACGCAGCCATGCCTGTGCTTATTCCGTTAATATTAGCTTAAATGTTCTTTTCTACTCTAGGCACAAGGCCCGACATTTTGGGGGAGGGGGCCAGTTGATTAGATCGACCCCAGTACACAACTGGTACATAATTTATCAACCCTGAAAGGATGAAAGGCAAAGTTGACCTCGGTGGAATTTGAACTGAGAACGATGAAATAGCGCTAAGCATTTCGCCCGGCATGCTAACGTTTCTGCCAGTTCACTGCCTTTTATATTAGCCTAAATGTTGCCCCTGGATTCATTTAGTTGGCATTGAAATTCTTCAGTGAGTTCTGTGGAGAAAGAAATCTCTTTTCTGAGACTTTTAAGATGAAAATAATATTTTGAGACCCGGAGAGAAATGTCTAGAATGCATTTTAATACAGTTAAGGAAACAAAAAAAAAAAAAAGACCCCAAAAGTATGATAAAAGTCAAACTTTATTTTATCATTGCTTCCTTTTTTTTTTCTTCCTTTTTTTTTTGTTCAAAACAACATATAATTACAGGAAAAAAAGACATCCCCCCCCCCAAATCCCATTCCAAGCAACATAAGGATAGAAAAAAAAAACCAAAAAGAAAAAAAATCTAAGACTTGAGAAAACAGTTCGTACTGGAACGATATGAAGAACTGTATCAAGTGATTATAATTATTATTATTTATATTATTACAAGAACATATAGGAGGGGGTGGGGAAGAAATACTTTTGCTGGTGCTTTCTACAATTGTGATGCCCCAACCTAAAGTACTTCTGCATTTTGAAGACTGTTGCCATTTTACAGTTTTTGATAGATGTTTTATTTTTTTATTGTATTTTTTTTCTTCATTTATTGAAATTGAGTACATTATAGATATTATACATAGGTATACACACAAAATATATATACACGGGTATATTTATTTATGTATGTATATACACTCACACATACATATATACACACACATATACATATATAAGCACATACACACATTAGAGGGCAGAGGAACATACTATATTCACACCATATATATATATATATATATAATGTATATATATATATAAAGCACACAAATGCACATTATTACAATCACAAAGAGTAGAGGAACATACAGACATGTAGAATGGAAAGATTTGGTTTAACTGTTCCCTGACAATTTAAGCCTCCTGCCTCTCTCTCTCTCTCTCTCCTCCTGCAAAATGTTTCAAAAATGTCATCAGTGAGCTAAAACATTGTAGTCCTGTGTACTGAAATACATAACTGTCTCGACTAAAACCTGCTGGTTGCAGCAGAAGCTGCGCATAACACGTGAAATACACTGCAAGAGGTCTGTCGCTGAATAGTGACTTTGTTTGCGTGTAAGCATTCTCTTTCTTTTGTACATAGATTTTGGATAAGGAAACCAAATGCAACTTCACAGTTGTTTGCGTGCACACATTATACATTACATTGTATTATTAGTTAAGAATGTGTCTGTGAGAAAAAGAAGAAATGAAAAGACTTATGCTGTAACATTAGTTTTGCTTGCATGACAAAGGGGCAAGAGTTATATAATCACATTCATTGGCTTACAGTTGTTTCCACTATATGGAAGCTATAAGATGTCATGCTGTCACTCACACAAAGCTATTACATGTCACTCACCTCTGGGTGCAGAGTTTCTTAAAGCGGAAACATCTGTAAGCCAATGAATGTGACTATGTAACTTCTAATTCTTTTGTTATTTATTAATATTACACTGTGTTTATCTTCTGGTTTACTTCCTTGTCTTTGGAGTTGAGGAATATGTTTTATATGTGTATAGAGATACAACTGGTTATTGAGGCTGCTGCGGCTCAGTAGAACACACACACATATCTGTATATACAACATTTTTCTGGGTTCAGTTAACAGATTAGCCATGTTGGTGCACTAAAAGCTGGAGTATAACAAAGTGCAGTTATTCCAATACTTATTCCCATCAACGGGTGAGAGGTAAAGTGGATTTGGGTGGGATGTGAGCTCAGCAGGTAACCAAATATCACAAGGCATTATCGTGCTATTTGCTCCACAGGTGCTCCCACTCACCAGCCAATGTCGGTGCATGCACGGCTGTGTGCTTAAGAGTTCATTTTGCAATGACATGTTTTTATGTTGTGCAGCACATGGTGCAAGCGATGTTCTGTTATAAACTGTGGCTCAACCCAGGCCTTCGCAGTCAGTTTAATAAATAGAAATTGTGTGGAAGACCACTGTATGGTGTTTGTCTTCAAACTGTTGGGCTGTTTACATCTCTAACATCTTCAAGACAGTAATGCTAGCAAAGCTGTGTATATGCAATCATGCATGCATATATACATATATATATTACCAGCGTCGCATTACTGGCACTCGAGCCCCGTGCTAGTAGGGTATTAAGAGCACCATCCGAGCGTGATTGGTAGGTAGATATTTCTCATTGGAAACTGATGACTTTGAAATGGCTGCGAATGAGTGCAGTGTGTCAGAAGTTTCTCTCTCATTTTTTTCCTGTTGGTAACTTAGATGAAATGAGAATATTAGCCACTCCTTCACTTAATTAATTAAGAGTTAATCATGAATTATTTAATTTGCCTATCTCTAGAGCTGCTCTTAAATATGATAGAAAAGAGAAATTTGTTTCAACTTAGGTTTCGTTTTACTTCAACCAAATAAAGAACTTGGTGAATTTTTAAATTAAAAAAAAAACTAATCTTGCTGCAACTTTTTATTAAAACAATGTGAAACAGATCAGTGTTAAATTCAATGGCTCCAGCATGGCAGCAGCAGCAGAGAGTAGACTCTCCAGGTAATTGGATTCTTTTCTTTCTCTCATTCCTTCTCCCCCTTCGATAGTTTGGCATTTGCTTTTTTATCAATAATAATTGCAAGGATTAAGGTTTTTCTATATAAAATTAAAAGGGGCTTATGAAGGATTATCATAATTACTCTTGAGGTATTTTCACATAAATCCTTTGAGTAAAGGTTCATTTAGCCAACCAGGTGTGATTGGAGGTGTTTAAAAGATTTGGATAAAAGGAAAGGGAAATAATAAATTTGGCCTGCTTTAAGGGAATCCTAAACCTTTTTCTATTTCATAAAATGCATTCTGAATACATAATTATATATTGACCTACCTTTGTATATTTACTGTAGTTACATTATAAATGATGCATTGTTACATTGTCTACAAATATATCTTTCTATTATTTCATCTGTTTGTTTAAGAGAATTCTCATTGTTTTCACTATTCAGGATAAAACCCCAAGAAATTCTTAACTGCTGCCCCCCCCCCCATTTCTTTTAACATTCTTTCAGTTTTTTTAAAACAATTTAAACCTCCCCATTAGTTTCTTAAACCAGCCTGCTTTACAAGAAAATTCTCTTCTGGTGCTAGTTATCTGTTGAACCACCCTTCAAATTACTCGGCTCTTTTTGATAAACCCCCCCCCCCATCAGTTCTTTGATACAAAATTTAAAAAAAGTACCTTTCTGAAAGTGGTTACATCTAAAAGCTTTCCATCAATATTTTTCACTAGAACCTTTCAAGTGATTTTCTAAAAACCAATTTAACATATAAGACAGTAATTTGTGCTGTAATATCTCTGTGAATTCTTGTGTTCTTTATGATAATATCAGCTGAGGAACACTAGATTTTATTTAACCATACTGGAGCAATTTTTGTTCAAACATCCATTTTTCTAAACTTGTATGGGGGTGGAAGGATTTCATGGAGACATTTTCTATGGCTAGATGCCCTTCTTGTCATCAACTCTCACTGGTTTCCGGGTTTACGTATAGTTTCATCTTTGAATAAGTTAAAAGAATTTATCATTAACACACATATATATGTGTGTGTGTGTGTGCATTTGGAGCAAGTAAAATTGATGTAACTTAGCTTTTGCTTTCACTTTTGATATGCTTTGCAGTTCATAAACCTCCAAGCCTTATCTTGAGAAACGTTAGAATAGGTATATGCATGCATCCGAACACAAACAAGCATTCATTTATTTCACCGAGATCAATAACGAGAATTATAATTGATACTAATAAATAATGTGCATACATTTCTGGATTTAATTAGGAAGAGGTGGTGATATGACACCCTTATAGTTTAGCAGTAACTGACTGAACAGTATTGAAACAAATGAAAAGAACTAAGGTGAGCCTGCAATGATGTGGCATCTTGATTCAGCCTGTTGGGTCAAGGAAGCCCCCCCCCCACTCCCAGGGGAAACATCCTCCCATCTTGGCAAGATACACACCTGCTTGGAGCTATTACCAAGAAAATACTGTGACAGTTAGCACACCATCCTCTCTTTGGAAACTTCTCAGATACCAGAATTATCTTCCATGCACTTGTATGACTAATTCTAGAATAACATTCGGCAAATGTTTCTCCTTCTTTGGAGTAATCAGCCATTATTAATATATAATTGATGCTAGAACTGATATCTCAGAAAACGGTCACTATTAATATTAGATTTAAATTCTGGCACAAGGCCAGCAATTCTGGGGAAGGGGCTAAGTCGATCCCAGCGGAATTTGAACTCAGAACGTAACTGATAGGTGAAATGCCACAGAGCATTTTGTCCAGCTAGCTAATGATTCTGCCAGCCTCGTTGGCTTAGAGTTATAATTAATATTTAATAGTATTTAGACTATTAATAAACATTTGAGTCCTTCACTCATACAAACGAGGGGAGAAATTCGTTAAGAAATATTATCATCATGACCACCAGTGGGGAAATGGTTGAGACAAAAGAATCAATGAAACAATAATACACAAGACCAAGTTCTGGAGAGACGGGATATAAATAGACATGTTTTATATACATTCAGGTGTAAAATACAACAATACCTTTCAGAATGGATTCTGTCGTTCATAGAAAGCATGTTTAGCACAAACTAAGGAAATAAAGTAAGTTTTGTAGTCGGGGAGATTAGCTTGGAAATGATATGTATATTATTATTATTATTATTATTAACACAATAATGACAAACATAGAGAGACTGCTTAAGGAAATTTCAAGAGAAGAAAATACAAAAGGGAGAAAAGGATGAAAAGAAAAAAACAAGAAGGGATGGGTGGATTGGGGGTACAGATTGTGTAAACATCAATTTGAGAGAGAAAAATAGCAAGTGCCCTATTAATAGGATCTGGGTGTCATGGCTGTTTGGTTAAGAAGCTTGCTTACCAACCATGTGGTTTTGGGTTCAGTCCCATTGTGCGGCACCTTGGGCAAGTGTCTGCCATCACTCTAGACAGAAACTATGAACACGTATTTATAGGATATATTATTTACATGCGTATGTGTGTGTGTGTAGATGTATTAGTGTGTATGTTGAGATTTCACTTGTCACTGTGTAAAGCAAAGAAGTTCTAATGTTGACATTCCTTTCAAAGACATGTAATATGTATGTATGTATGTGTGTATATATATCTTTAGTTTCAGTCTTTGGGTGCCTTGGAAAAAAGAGAATGTATACTCACAGAGGGACTTGAACCCATGAACCCCAAATCACTTTAAAAGCAGATGTTTTATCTGAGAAACAGGTAAGAGTTGGCATTTGACTCTACAATCCTACCACAGAATAATAGCTTCTCTTGTCCAACTCATGCTAGCATGGAGAAAACAACCATTAAACCAGTCAACTGAGATATATAAGATATATATATATTTATATACAATCATTTGCTGGAGTAACCTTGTTATTGATGAAGCTGCTCTTAGCTTATCGTGGCTTTTGACTTTCAAATTAGGATGTTTATAAAGATTAATATTGTTTACATTGAAATAATCTCATCAGTTATTCATGAAATAAGAGTTTACTATCTCAAAGACACTTACCCACTTCCCTTCCGTTTCACCACAACTTGTAAAAATAAATATCACTGTTTTACTATTCGAAAAATGTACATTTAAAAATATATTTTATCTTAACACAAATAACTTAAACCTGATGATAAAAATAACATTTTATATTCTAGTTTTTTTGGGGAGGGGATGGAAGGGGGGGGGGCTTGGATTGAGAAAATTAAATGAACAAACAACTTGATGCAACAACTTTGGCTAATAAAAAAAAGATATACACACATGTATACAGATATATCAAAATTAATAGAATAACAGATAAATAATAACATAAAATAAGGTTTATGGAATTTGGATCCATAGAAATGTTTTCAGCTGTAAATAAATGGGGAACAATTGTTGTGTCAGGGTGGGGGGCAGGAATTTTCAAAGAATTGTTAAAAGCATTAAATAATGGTTTTTCTTTTCAGTTAAAAGTTTTCTAGAAGGATGAACAAATGATAAACTGTATTAAATGAGATACAGTCGTATCATTCACTAACATACACACAGCTAACTTTATTGTATTATATATATGTATATATTGGAAGAACCAAACTATTTGTGTTACCAAGTAAATGAATATTTAGGTGGAAATTTTATTTATAATATATATATATATATATATATATAGGGAGAGAGAGAGAGAGATAAAGAGCTCTTGTAAATGTGACTGCCTCCACACCCAAAGATACATGACAGAAGCTGTGGATGAAGAAACCAGAAATTGAGACACAAAAATCTCAATTTAACAGAAAGAAGGTTATGCTAATAAGTTTAGTGGTCATAAAGGAGATTTTGGAATCTTCTAACAGCAAAGAAGACAAGGTGGGACGTTTATAAAGAGAGAAGAAAAGAAGAGAAAAATACAATATCAAAATAGAAATACAAACTAACGAATGTGAATTCAATGAATTTTAAACAATTTTATAAAAGAAAAACCAAATGAACTAGACTGGTGGGTTATTATTATGATAAATAAAATAGATTTGTCAATCAGGAAAGTTGTATATAAGAAGAATTGTTCGAATGAAAACAAGGCACAGTAAAACAGTTTCACAAACAACCACAAGAAGAAACAAACAAAAATTAAGAAACACAGCTATTATTATACATTCAGTGGAGGGTGTCTTAACACATGGTTGCTCAAATATCTAGAAACAGCAGCCAAATCTCCCTCAAATCACACTCTACATACATTTCCCCCCCTCTCCCTACACAAATGATGTATTTAATAATGGAAGGAAGTGAGTTTAGAAAAAAGAAAATGAGGATGGTCATGGCTGGAATGCCCTTTGCTCATAGGTCTTGCTGGATCAAAGCTGACCTGGAACTAAACAATGACAACATATTTAGTGTTGAAGGAAGGCTGAGGATAAGAAAATGACTGGATGATAATATGAAAAGAAATTAAATATTTATAAAAAAATAAAATAAATAACAGTTTCTTGTATAGGTAGAAGGCCAGAGATTTTGAGGGGATGGTGACGGTGGGGGTTGATTAAATTGACACCAGTATGCAACTGGTACTTTATTACTTTAACAACCCCCGGAGGGATAAAAGGCAAAATTGCTCTTGATGGAGTCTGAACCCAGAACGTCAAGAGGCACAGCTAAATACCACCAGATGTTTTGTTGCAAGGGTTCTACAAATTGTCTGCCTTCAAATGATTTAAAGAAATAATATTTTGCAAGAGGCACACGGCCCAGAATTTTGCATGAAGGGCTACAGTCAGTCGTACTGATTCCAGAACCCAATTGGTTCTTCATCCTTGGAAGGATGGAAACGGCAAAGTTGATTTTGGCAGGATTCAAATTCAGAATGTAAAGGGCCAAAACTGAATACCCCACAAGGCGTTTTGTCTGTCGCTCTACCAATTCAATAATAATTGCTGCAGATTTTGATGGGAGGTGGAAGGGGGTCAGTCGATTACGCTGACCCCTAGGGCTCAACTTGCGCTCATTTTACTGACACTGAAAGGATGAAAGGCTCAGCGGAATTTGAACTCAGAACAAAAGAGCAGGAAGAAATGCCACTAAGCAGTTTTGCCTGACGTGCTAACCGTTCTATCACCTCACCACCAATAATGATAATAATAATAATAAAATGTCCTTACGGAGAAAGGAAAATGATAATTACAATTAACTGTAAAACCTTTTTGTTTCCTCAATATCCTTATCCATTTCAGTCTATTAAAGAAAGAAAAATGAGATTCCTATGGGGGGGTTAACAGCAACACTAAAAAACAAACAAAACTGTTAAATTCCAATACAGGTAAAAATTAGGGTCAAGAGGTGGTGGTGATGAAAATGTTTTTTGTTTTTCTTTTTTTTTTTTTCCTTTTGAGAGAGAGACCTAAACAACATTGTTTAAAAATACGACAGGGAAAAAAAAAAAACATAAAACACAGATTTAAAATCTCTTGTCATAAAAATTTCTGATCAGGGGGGCAACGAGGATGAGATTTTGCTTTTAAAAATCAAGGAGAAACTCAAATTAAAAACATATAAACAGAAAAAAAAGGGAAATTTCAATAAAACAAATAACAAAAAAAACAAAAAACAAAACAGTCCCCAAAGAACAGAGATGAAAATAAAAATTCCACTACAGAGCAAGGATATATATATATACACATATATATTCATATATTTTCCAGCTGCTTATATATATGTGTATATATATATATACACACATATATATAATGTAACTATATATATATATAGTTACATTTTGTCACAATGAACTTCACATTCTTCCATAGAGATTCTAATATTCCATTAGATTCTTTTTTGAACTGTCCTCATAATTTTCCTGATACAACTTTGAATATATATATATATATATATATATATAGATAGATAATAAACATATAATATACAAATAATAAACATATAGAATACACACACACATATATTATGTAGATTATACATATATATATATATGTGGATATATATGAATATATATATATCTAAATATGTGTATGTATATATATATATATATGTATATATATGTATGTATATGTATATATATATTATATATATATATATGTATGTATATATATATTATGTATGTATATATGTATATATATATATATATGTATGTATATATATATTATGTATATATATATATGTATATATATATATACATATGTATATATATACATATACACACACACACATGTATAGTTATAAAATGCTTTCCTTTACAAGTATACCTTTATTCTTATCTGTACAGCATTCCATTATAGAAATGGAATGTATAGACATGAAGTTTTCTTTAGTTTAAATAGGTTTCAAAACAATATTTTTTTTTTCTCTCTTCCATTCTCGCTTTGTCAGTTAACATTCTGAATCTCACACACACACACACAGCCACAGCCACGCATACATTCATACATGCATGCACATAAGCAAACATTCACACATACATGCACAGGCAGGCAGGCAACCATTCATTCACTCATTCATGTTCTTTTGTTTTTTGTTTTTTTTTTCCTCTTTTTTTTCTTCCTTTCTTCCCATGGCGGTATTTCATCTGTCGTATATCCATAAAAGCAATAATTTCCCATTTTACTAATGATACTCCTGTTAAGCATGGTCACCAGCTGGATTACACGGAGATGGCGATACAATGACTTGTACTACAAATCCTTTGGAAATTTTTGTGTCTTCAATTTTCATTTTATCACTAAGGAGTCGACCAGAGAAAAACCATCGCTGACGAGAAGGATCTATGCCTTCTTCTTCGAATATTCTTTTCTTAACTTTCCATACAGTGTCCGTTGTTCGAACGTACAACTTTAAGTCTTTATTAGTGTGTGAAAGACGGAATTTGATTGGTAGTTCCAGACCAGGGGACGCCGAGTCTGCATCTTGTATTGTATCACTGTCACTGACTTCCTCAATTAAATTGGTCGGGGCACTTAACACATACACAGGAAGTTGATATCGATTGCCGAGTTCATCGTAGCAGTCCATTAAAGTACCTGAAATAGAGCAAACACATTCAGATTAGCAATTGTAAACCAAGGGTATTGATTAGTTATTAGTTGATGATAATAGATTTGTATTGAGGTTACACAGCAGCAGTTATTTCTGGTCCACAACACTACCTGTTGTTGTTGTTGCTGGTCCTGAATGGATGTGGTCAGCTTGGACTGAGAAGGCCTATTAAATGAAGTAGATGGTCTGTTAATTCTTAAGACATGTCCATGTGATTTTAAGTAGGTTCAGTCACAATCTAGATTTCTTGGTGAGACTAGTAAAAGCAACAACAAAAACAAAGTTGAGTTTTTTGATGAAATGATTAAACAACTAAAAACTGTCACACTCCACTTGCTAGAAATAGCAATCAAATCCCACTCAAATGACACCCTACTCTCTTAAACCCCTTCACCTCCAAAAGGATAATGTTTTACTTGTTTCAGTCTTTGGAGTGTGGCCATGCTGGTGCACCACCTCAAAGAGTTTGGCTGAATAAACTGACCCTAGGACTTACTATATTCGTCTCTTAGGGAACTGCTAAGTTATGGGGGATGTAAACAAACCCACACTGGTTGTCAAGTGGTAGGATGGGCAATCAAATACACACACACTTGATGGGTTTCCACACAATTTTTGTCAAGCAAATTAACTCATAAGGCACTGGTTGGTTCTGGGCTTTAGTAGAAGTCACTTACCCAACGTGCTACACAGTAGGACTGAACCTGAAACCACACAGTTGCCAAGCAAGCTTCTTAACCACACAGCCATGCCATGGAAAGAAAAACCTAAGCCAACAGTAGCAAGAGGGTGGCTTAAACCGATGTTAAATCATGATGACTTGAAATCAAATATCCTGCTCTACCTTCAGTAAATAAGGTTGCTGAAATTCCAGTAAATGCAATTGTGAGAGAAATTCTTCTGTGTAACTTTTGTCAAAAGAATATTTAAGGCAAAGTTTTCCATGTACGACTACAAGTATCAAAGAAACAGACTCTCTCCTTCAAAAGTTTCCATTACATATTTATTAAGTCTCTACTCTGCTCATAAATATTTCTCTAAAATGCGTCATGCTTTTGCTAGTGTTTCTCCGTATTTCTTGAGCAATGCTGTGTTGATCAGCTCTGTTGGTTTTTGAGAGAATGCGTAGACATGCGTCTGCTTTCCATCAGCTTACAGACCTTCTTCCCTCATGAACAATATATGCACAATGAGAGTGACATTCAGGTAAGCATCTTCGTTTTGTGATTTAAACAGGATATTCTCACTTAAAACCTTTCTGCGTTTTAGAATAATTTCAAAGGAACTAAGATCACACAGGTTTGAAGTATTACAGAGAAATATCTCCTGAGCTGCCATGGCAAGCAAGAAACCTCAGCTGCTCAAAGTGTAATAAAAAAACTAAACCAACTGTAAATATTCAGACAAACTTGCTTGAATATTTATTAAAGGGGCCATTAACCCTTTTGTTACCAACCCGGCTGAAACTGGCTCTGTAGTACAAATGTCTTGTTTTCATAAGTTTTTAATTAAAATCTTCCACCAAACCTTAGTCACAATTTATGTTCCTAACACTTGGTTAATGATAATTAAGTTATCTTACTAAATTCTTTGTTATATTTAAAATAATTGAAAGAAACACAGATCATCTCAAAATAAATACAGTAACGAAAGGGTTAACTCTATTGAAATCTACAACTGATAATAATAATAATTGTGTACAGTGCTCAGGTGCACTACAACTCATCTAAAGTGTATATATAATCAGGTGTAGTTTCGACGGATTTCGGGAAGCATGAGGGCCTTAAAGGATGCAGTGTCATGGCAGTCAACAACTGATGCAGGCAGTTTATTCCACGCTTCAGCAACCCTGAGCGTGAAAAAATGTTTCCGAAAGTCATGGGAGCTGTGCTGTTTTCTGACTTTGTAGGCATGTCCACGTGTGTTAGACACATGGAGATCAAAAAGGTGTTCAGTGTTGTTGTTGGTGAGGTGGTTGATAACTTTGTGGGTGTTTACCAAGTCCGTCGCCAGACGCCGGAGCTAAGGTAGCAGAAACAGGAAGAAGAAATTTAGACACAATAACCTGGTGCAGTCTTCTACCTGGCTGGCTCCTGTCAAACCGTCCAACCTATGCCAGCATGGAAGGTGGATCTTAAACGATGATGACACACAATATATACACCTTAGCCAAGGTTCTATGCCTCCTGATGCCTGGGTAATCTTTATCTTAAACAGTTTGTCTCTCCAAATTTTTATCTTGGTACCATAGCTAGTATTATGGTACATCACTGCATGATAATTTAAAAAATTTTATTTACTGGCTTCCCTGCTGGTGGCACATAAAAAGCACCAACCGATCATGGCCGTTGCCGGCCTCCCCTGGCACATAAAAAGCACCCACTACACTCACGGAGTGGTTGGCATTAGGAAAGGCATCCAGCTGTAGAAACACTGCCAGATAAGACTGGAGCCTGATGCAGCCACATGGCTTCCCAGACCCTGGTCGAACCGTCCAACCCATGCTAGCATGGAAAACGGACGTTAAACGATGATGATGATTATTATTATTATTGCAAAGCAACCGTGTCACCAATGCTGAAAGTATGCAGCCACAGAAGCTTGTTCAGCCTCGATAACTTCCTGGCTGGCAGCTCCTCTGGTCGGGTGTATTAATAACTGCTTCTAGGCAGTTGCCGCTCAAACCACTTGAAAATTTCCCTCAAAACACACCCTACCATCTTAGAAAAAGTGGGACACTTTGGATATTATACAATCATAAACACACCCCTATTTCAAAGACAGGCATGATGGTCATGTCTGCAACACCTCTGAACATAGGCCCACTTGATTAGGGGAGACCTGGGGCTAAACAACAGCAACACCTGTAAAATAGATCCCATGAATGGTAAAAGCCAGAATTCCTTCAAGCAGCCTCACTCCTGCAAGTTGTTGGATGTTGTTACTTCATCTCTATTTCCTGTATTCCAAACACACACGTTTAACATTATATATACACACAGACAGACAGACAGAGCTGCAACACTCTCTGTATGAAAGTGAGCTTTGCATGTTTTAGACAGCAGTGAATAGTTAGCATTATGTCTGGAACTGACTCTCTTCCACTTGGCAGTCTCTTGACCTAATTACTTTTTCTAAATCCACAACCTCCTCCGCCTCTTATTCTTTCTTCTGCACAAAGGGGAACACACACCGACTGGTTAAGATGCTCCAAACAAACTACTTGGGCTAATATTTTATGCATTTTCTTGCCTTTCTTTTAGCATGTAAGGAGAATTTCTGTTAAATTCATTAATAAATGCCATAAACCATGCAAGGTTTTAATGAAATTCAAAAACAACCATCATCTTTTTGACTTCCATTTTTCTATGATGGAATGTGTAGAGACAGATTTTCTATGAATGGGAGCTCTTCCTGTTGCCAACCCTCCCCTGTTTCTAAGCAAGTTATTATTTGCCCATGGCAAAGCACGTTTTCAAAGCAGATTGGAAATGACAGACACACACACACGGCTTCTTTCAGTTTCCATCAGCGAAATCTACTTCTAAAGCTTTGGTCAGCCAAGGGCTGAGACACTTGCTCAAGGTTCCACACTATGGAATTGAACCCAAGAGCAAATGATTGGTAGAATGCTTCTTACCCAAACAGTCACACCCGTGCCTTTGTTTTAATAGCTTACAATGGCAGAGAAAGGAGAAACTAAAGAATTCGCTGAAAATTTTTAACAAGCTATGATTATGAGCATTTAAAGATATTAGATTTCCACTTAATTAGAGCTGATATAAGATATAAAATTATCTGAGAAAGAAATACTTATTTATTCTTGTTTTAAAATACAGTTTTGGTAGAATTAAAGAATGAAGAAATGAAACAAAGAACTGCTGAGGTTAACCTTTCCACTGGAATTTCATGGTTAATCCAGTAACAAGGTTGAATATCTACGAAAACTAGAATTGTTATTTTCTGCAAGTCATGTTGCCTGGATAAGTTTGACAGATCCCAACAGAAAATTGTTTTAAACATGGCATTCATTGACAAAAGATAGTTTGGTATACAAAACAGCTTTCTGCTGTTCAGGGTAACGGAATTTCAAGTAGATACATCTTATTTCCAAAGTAAAAGGATTAAAAATAGAAAATTAAATTAGAGAACTGACAATAAAAGAAAACCCACCAAAAGGGGAAAAAAATAATAAAACAAGGGAAAGGAACTGGAGTGGGTGACCTCCCCATCACTGCCAGGAATTTGGGGTGTAAAAATTGGAGACACTTGAAAATCAAGCAGACTATTATATAATCTTTTCTATTCTAGGCACAAGGCCCGAAATTTGGGGGGAAGGGGCCAGTCGATTAGATCAATCCCAGTATGCAACTGGTACTTAATTTATCGACCCCAAAAGGATGAAAGTCGACCTCAGCGAAATTTGAACTCAGAATGTGAAGACAGACGAAATAGCGCGAAGCATTTCATCTGGCGTGCTAACATTTGTGCCAGGTCGCTGCCTTCAGACTATTATATAATGGGAATAAAATATTTTAATCTATGTTATTTCTGTAGATAATCAGAAATTGTAAAAATAAAAGTGTTTTCATAAAACCCCGACCCCTCCACTTTTCATTGTTTCCTTTAATTTAAAGATAAAAAAATATTTACTTGAGATCCTTTACTTGTCTGGTGTTTACTGACACACGCTTGTACACAAACACACACAAATAACTTGTTTTAAATCTCTGAGCAAGAGAAATACCATAATAGTACCGAATAGCAATGTTTATATGCCAACAGAATGTATCATGTAGAGCGAGAGATGGGAGCGATGACCTCCCTTGCAAATGCTATACGGACAGGAACTGTGTTGTTGATAGCTGGAAAAGATGTTTTCCTGGGGTCAAAACAACAGTAACACTGTCCTTTATAGGACTGCCACATTTTGTTGGCATATAAACATTACTATCTATCTATCTATCATCATTTAATGTCCGTTTTCCATGCTAGCATAGGTTGGACGGTTCGACCGGGGGTCTGGGAAGCCAGGAGGCTGCACCGGGCTCCAGTCTGATCTGGCAGTGTTTCTACAGCTGGATGCCTTTCCTAACGCCAACCACTCTGTGATATATATATATATATATATATCATAGGTGCAGGCATTGCTGTGCACTTGAGAAGCTTGTTTCTGAACTATGTGGTCTTGGGTTCAGTCCCACTGTGTGACACCGTGGGCAAGTGTCTTCTATTATAGCCTTGGGTCAAGCAAAGGCCTGTGAATGGATTTGGTAAAGCGCAAACTGAAAGAAGCCCATAGTGTGTGTGTGTGTGTTTGTGTTTGGTTATAAAATTTTATAACTATTTATAAGAGTTTCATTCTGCCTTCACATCAACACTGTAATCTATTGAAAATGCTGGTAAATAGCAAACAAAAAGCAGAGGGCAAGTTATGTTTGGCACCTGAAAGGAAGTTGGATAAACACGGAGTTCTAAGCTAAGAATAACTGTTATGCTGTGTCATTCAAAATAGAAACTTTTCGCTCCCTCTGTGTGTGTGTGTGTGTGTGTGTGTACGTACACAGAATCATCGACTAACATCTACTTTATGCTCCACCATTCTATCAAATCAACTTTTACATTCTCAGCTCTTTGGATACCAATCCAGCTGACACTATTTCTGGTTCCACGATACAAAGGATGGCCATTTTAAAGAGTTTCTCTTAATTCTATATAAAGACTTATTGTTACATAATATCAAACACCAGTTGGATATAAAACAATTAAAAAAATTTGTTATTTTACTATTACCCTCCCAATTCTTGATTATCTTTTGGTAATTAATTAAAACTCAGCTTGTATATCTTGATAGAAATATGGTTGTAAAAGGGTTAAAGTCTTGTAAAAGCGTGGAAGAGACTCTGCAGTAAGAAATGATGGCTCAAGAAATTCTTGTTGGTGATATCAATCTGTCTAAAAAGAATTGATAGAAGGCAGAATTTGTGTAAAGATTATGAAAGAAGTGTGTCACGGATGACATCTTGACAGGTGATATGAACAAGAGATGGAGTCAGGAGATAAGCCATTGCTGTGATCTGATGATGTGTGTTGTGGAGATGGTGGTAGATGTATCGTTGAGATACAGAAGACAGAAAAACAATTAGAAAACATGGAAAGTTGAAAACTGCTGGGGGGGGGTGTAGGAGGTATCTGTTGACATGTTTCAAGAGAGACAAAGTTGGGTTATATTTCTAAACGTTTAGAGGATATTTTAGAACTTTTGAGACACAAAGAAGCACAATTAGATGAAATGGAAAAGTTGAAAAATGCCAAGGGATATTGGGGGGGTTGGGTGTTCCTGACATGAAAGACTAAGGAAGAAGCAGTTGCAGACAAGAACCTTTGAATGGGAACTTTGGACGATGATGACGTCCATGACCACCACAACCACTGCATATTGAATGTATCGAAAATAATCATTATTACTATAAGCACGCCAAATAATGTGTGTGTGTGTGTGTCCTTGTCTTGACATCACTCAATAGTTGTAAATGAGCATCATAAAAACGGTGTTCTTTGTTTCCAGTCTTCTGTTAAAGACCATGCAAGAAATTGCAAGCGGAATGGTAAAAACATCCCAACCAATCATCTCAATAAAACTTATGAACCACATTAACTAGGATGGTGATCATTTTCATTTTAATGCCCACGTTTCCATACCTGTACAGGTCAAACAGAATTCACTGAGATTGATCTCCTACGGCCAGATACCACAACCCTTTTGTTAAGCCCTATTTGCAAGCAAGGCATTACTTCCCTGTATGATGGACATGTTTCCACGGAAGTTTGGAAGTAAAGGGCACTGCTGGAATGATGTCAAGGGGACATATAAATAAACACACAGAAAATAGGCTTCTTTCAGTTTCTGCCTGCCAAATTCACTGACAAGGATTTGGTGAATCTGGGGTTCACTGGCCATGCAGAGAGACTGAACCTGAAACCCTTAATCACACAGTCATGCCTACGCAGCTCAACGAATGAGCTGCGTGAGTGTCCTTCACTTTAATTCTCAACTATGAAGTTGATATAAAAAAAGTTGTTTGTCAACGCAATTGACAAACAAGGAGACACGAAGCTACAAAAATAGTTTCAACTCTAGACAAACATCAATTAAGATTGTGTGAGAAAAGAAAGCAAAGCTAGGAGGGTGGGGGAAAATAAAGCACGAAAAATTGAAAGGAAATGGAAATTGCGCAGTCATATACATGTGGGTGGGTGTGAGAGTAACACAGGAACAGAAGTTAGTAATTTTTTTTTAATCTTCTGTGACTACATGTCTGGCCATGGAAATGTTGCCTTGGAAACAGGATGAGCATCCAGCCATAGGGAATCTGCCTTCACAAATTCTGTTTAAACCAGCCATATCTGGCCCAGATATTCTACATGTTTTATATTCAAACTGGCCAGATCCAGCCTCTCACACCTACCCCACAGTGACATTCTTAAAATAAACAATCACGTCATTGAAATCTCAAAGCTCCAAAATAAAGCAAGATGAGTGAAAAAGTTTTAAGAGAGTAATCTGAACACTAAAGGGTTAATGTACGCAAGCATGGGAAAACGGATGATAAAATGATGCAACAGTGTGTGAGTAATAAAAAATTTAGGCCGAGGAAAAAGTAGCAGAGACTTGTTTGCAAGTGTGAACAAGTAGTCAGTCCATGACGAGTGACTGAAAATATTAATGACGATCAGAGAGGACCAAATGAGAGACTATAAATGAAAAGTAGTCAAAAATTTATGGATTTTTCCCGTTGGAGGTCAATTGTGCTACTCAGGCTGTTGTTGTTATTAAAGTCTCGTTCACTACCGGTCAAACAAAGCTAGGATGAACTGCATTAAAGCCATCGTCTGTTTTTTTAAAGAAAATACAGGAATACATTATATAATGTGTCCCTCCTTTTTGAACCAGATGGATGTGATTTAATGGAAATTTATTTGCTATTTTTAGCCGGTTGGGTAACTCCAGAAGTTCATTCACTGGATTCTGTGACAAGGCCAAAGTGAAACGATTGTTGATAGACTCTGAGATGGAAAGCAAATATTTATGAAGTTGTGGATATGATGTGTCTGGTGACCGATGTATATTCTCTTTGTATGATCTTTTAGCTTTTGCCTCAGCCACTGGACTGCAGCCATGCTGGAGCACTGCACAGAATGGCTTTAGTCAACCATCAGTACTTCTTTTATTTTTTTTGAGTTTAGTACTTATTCTGTCAGTCTTTTTTGCTAGACTGGCAAGTTGTGGGGATGTAAACAAACCAACACTGGTCACCACATTATGTGCATGTGTATAAGGTGTGTACTAAACACACATGGGCTTCCATACAGTTTCTACCTACCAAATTCACTCACAAGGCATTGGCTAGCCAAAGACTACAGTTGAAGACACTTGTCCATAGTGTTGTGCAGTGAGATGGAACCTGAGACCATATGGTTGCAAAGCGAGTTTCCTACCGGCCCCCTCCCTCAGCCACACTTGTGTCCACATGTAATACCTGTGTGTATTACTGGTACAATACTTGTATGGCGTGTATTACCTACAACATTGAATTGTTACATAGAGAGATGTGTGTGTGACTGTCATGTGTCACTTGTTGCAGTCATTAGACTGTGGCCATGCTGGAGCACTGCCTTGGAGATTTTTTTTTTTTTTTTACAGCCTGGTACTTCTTTCTATCAGTACTTTTGCCAAACCGCTAAGTCATGGAGACATAAATAAACTGACATCAGTTGTCCAATGGTGGCAGGGGACAAACACAGACACATGCTTATAATTATATATATATATATATGTGACTGGATTTTGTATCCAGAAGATCCAAAACGCAGGTAAGGCTATGTAAGTGCTACAGAGGGACCACTATTAGACTCCTGGTTTAATAATAGGAGGGAAGAGTCTTAGGCGGGTCGTGTGTGAGCGTGTTTTTTTTTATTCTCATATTTCCCTTTATACTTCTTATATTGAACTCTAATTCCTTCTGTTGAAACTCTCTTAACTCATCTCTGATGATGGAATATCATTTATTTCCCAGAAACAGCCGTAAGACCACATTTCTCTCTATAAATGGCCCAGGCATATCAAATTGCCTTGGCCTTGTTATCTTATTTTATTTAACACACACACACACATATATGACAAGTCTCTTTCAGTCTACCAAATCCACTAACACGGCTTAGATCAGCCCAAGGTGCCATGCAGTGGGACTGAACTCAGAACCTTGTGGTTGGGAAGCAAACTTCTTACCACATGGCCACACACCTGCCATGAAAAGTTGTTGGGTCATAAATGGTGAGACTTGTTGATATTGCCTGTCAGCAAATCCTCCACTAACTCTGTACTTTCAAAAGGTGTAGAACAAAATATTCTTTACTTGGAAAATAGGTAAGGATGAAGAACAGAAGGGCACCTGACCGTAAAGCAACACCTTAATAACATGTATTCATCCAACTCCTGCTGGCACGGAAACATGGATGTAAATTGGATGAATGAATTTCTCTGTGAAAGATTTAACAGCTTCCAATGTGTAAACTACTGCAATGCAATATTGCTATTAGAATGGCAGTTTGCAAACAACTTCTCTCTTTTGAGTGTATATTTACAATTAATAGTGTTTTGATTGGGTGAATCTCAATCGAGACTAGTTTGAATCCAGTCGGAAGATAATGTAAATATATTGGAAGGAATAAGAGTTAGAGACCAAACCAGGTGAAACATGGTGTTATGGTAAATATTGTAGATAAACACTCTAAAGATGAGGTTAATAGCCTGAAAAATTGCCACCTTTAATGATTGCGTTCGTTATGAACACAACTGAAATGTATTAGAATACAGAAATATATTATATTCTGGACATTTTCACAAAGTAAATGTTTGTTGGTTGCATGATTGCACTCCCAATTGTGAGAACAAATCAATATTACTGGGACTTCATATCCAGCTATGAGGTGAATAATCATTATTATTATTATTATTATTATTATTATTATTATTAAGGTAGTAAGCTGGCAGAATCGTTAGCATGCCGGGTGTAATACTTAGTGGCATTTAGTTTGTCTTTACGTTTTGAGTTCAAATTCTGCTGAGGTTGATTTTGCTTTTCGTCCTTTTTGGGGTCAATAAATTAAGTACCAGTCGAGTAAGTACTGGGGTTGATGCAATCAACTTCCCTCTTCCTTCAAAAACCACTAGCCCTAAGCCAAAATCTTTCCCCGACCCCCGGTACTTATTCGCCTTCTTTTATAGTTCTTCATGTTTTTTAGTTGTGGGCGGGGGGGGGGCATGTCTTTCTTCAGGCATGTTTAACGTTTTCTCTACAAACTACAAACGAGCCACCACTTCCCTTTTTTTCATAAAAAAGTAACACAAATTTTGAATGGGGTATAGCTGTGAAAAGAGCCCAGAAAATTGGTTAATACCCCCTACAAAATAGGTGGGGGGAGAAAAGGTGGCTACACAAAATCCAATTCTAGACTTTAAAGAATGTTTTCTACTATAGCCTCTGGCTGACCAAAGCCTCATGAATGAATTTGGTAGACAGAAATTGGTGGAACAAGCCCGTCATATATATATATATATATATATATATATATATATATATATATATATTATATATATATATATATTATATTTTTATGTGTGTATGTTTGTCCCACCACCATTGTTTGACAACCAATGTTGGTGTGTTTGCATTCCCATAACTTAGTTGTTCAGCAGAAGAGACTGATAGAATAAGCACCAGGCTTACAGGGAATAAATCCAGGGGTCGATTTCTTTGACTACCAGGCAGTACTCCAGCATGGCCACAATCAAATGTCTGAAACAAGTAAAAGAATAAAAGAATACCAGAAGAATGTTCCGTACTGCTAAACCCAAGAGGGTTCTCTGAATATGTATGATGTATTTTAAGGCCAAATAGTAATTCTGTTTATGTTTGCATAACTGAGATGTTTGGGTTGGATCAGAGAGTTATCCGTTTCACAATTCTTTCTATATTCTGCAACTGTCACAATATAGAAACAGTTCTCCAAGGCACCAGCACACAATTTACAGTTGCTTACATTTCTTATGTCTTCCATTAATTTTTCATGTGTCTAGCTAATTATTATTATTATTATTATTATTATTATCATCATCATTATTAAGGCATCGAAATCGAATTGAACCAGCCAGGATCCCTGGTCTGGTGGTACGGAAAAAGCACTATCCGACTCGTGGCCGATGCCAGCACCGCCTCGACTGGCTTCCGTGCCGGTGGCACGTAAAAAACACCAATCCGACCGTGGCCGTTGCCAGCCTCGCCTGGCACCTGTGCAGGTGGCACGTAAAAAGCACCCACTACACTCATGGAGTGGTTGGCATTAGGAAGGGCATCCAGCTGTAGAAACACTGCCAGATCAGACTGGAGCCTGGAGCAGCCTTCTGGGGATCTTCCCAGATCCCCGGTCGAACCGTCCAACCCATGCTTGCATGGAGAACGGACGTTAAACGATGATGATGATGATTATTAAGGCAGTGAGCTGGCAGAGACGTTAGCACGCTGGACAAAGTGCTTAGCAGTATTTCGCCTGTCGCTACTTCCTGAGCTCAAATCCTGCCATGGTCGACTTCACCTTCCATCCTTTCAGGGTTGATAAAATTAAGTATCAGTTGTGTACTGGGGTCGATCTAATTGACTAGCCCCCTGCCCTCCCCCAGAATTTCAGGCCCTGTGCCTATCGTAGAAAGAAAGGATTATTATTATTTTTATTATTATTCTACTTGTTGCAATCTAAGTAAAATATGCAAAAAATTAGAAGCATTAAGATTTAAATATCAACCAGCTCCAAAACTCCCCTACTTTTATTATTTAAAAAGGGTCTCCCACTAATTTCTATGTTGAGGAGATCAAGGTGAAAGAAGAACTAGAAATTAAATGCCTTTTAGCATTCATTTAAGCTCTTTTTCTTTCTTTCTCCTTTTTGTTCATGTTCTGACTCCAGATTCCATTTGACATTTGTCCCTGGCTATTGATAAAAATAGGGTACCACTTTTTTTGCTTTGATCTAATCAATCAAATTGGTCCTTTCCTTTACAGGAAAAAATGTTTTATGCCAAATCATAAGAAATCAATAACAGACTTCTACACCACCACAATGATTATGATGACTTTTGCTTTTCCAAACTAGCATGGGCTGGACAGGGCATCATGGAAAGAGTTGCATCTTAATTGCCGTCATACTGCTCTCCTTATGGACAAAAAAAAAAAAAAACCCCTGAAAACCATGTCTTGTATACACATTCCATTCTTTTTAAAGGTTCATTTTTGACAGCTGGGGGTGCCTTTCCTATCATCTCTAATCCCTCCCCCCCGTCCCCATTTTTTTGTCTCTATTTGTTCATCAACCACTTTGAAGGGTGCACTAGGTTACGGGATGCAGCTTATTGTGGCACCAGTGCTTGAGAGGTTGTCTTGTCTCTGGCCTTGCTGGGCTCCACCATCAAAAAATTGGGGGGAAAAAAAAAAAAAGGTGAGATTTTTCTTTTTGTTGGACTGTGTGGTTAAAAGCTTGCTTTCCAAGCACATGGTTTTGGGTTCAGCCCCACTGTACGGCACCTTGAACAAGTGTCTTCTATATAGCCCCAGGCTGACTAATGCCTTATCAATGAATTTGGGTGATGGAAACTGTGCAGAAGTTTGTCATATGTATATATGTATGTGTGCACGTGTGTGTGCGCCTCCTCCTCCAACAACCTGACAACCAGTGTTGGTTTGTTTACATCCCTGTAACCTAGTGGCTTTGGCTAGAGTTCAACAAAATAAATATTAGACTTGAAAAAATTAGCAGTGGAGTAATTTGTTTGACTGAACCTTTGCCAACGGTGCTCCAGCATGGCCACAGTTCAATGACCGAAACAAGTAGAAGATAAAATAGAAAAAGATAGAAAATAATTGTTCATATTCATTCTTTCTTCGCCATGGGGATTGGACAAATTGGAAAAAATAATAAAAACCATCTTAATTTATGAAACAAAATTGCTTATCAAATTTGATGGCATAAAAAGATGCAAGGACCTATTAGCTGCATCTCAATTCCAGTAGCCACACATTTGGGGGTCAGACACAGAATTCTCTTATGAGAGGTCCAGATTCACATATAGAATAAGGGGTGATCTTCAGAGACATCTTTTTTTTTGAAAACAAGTGCATCTTGTATGCCCTCAAATATGCTAATTGGCAATTTTTATGCCCTTTTTTCCACCCCACCCCCATAGTCCCAACACTCCCTGTAAAATACAAAGAATGAACTAAAGGGTCTTTTCTACTCTACATTATATTTCCATTCATTCTGTAGCACCAATGGGTTATCCTGTTCCTAGCAGATAGGAGAGGGTGATGAAAGAGAACCAGAAAGAGAGGGTCATTAAGAAGTAGCTACATGGTGATATCCCCGGTTCATTAAACTCAATCAGGGTAAAGTTATGGAATAAACTTACCATTTGGTAATGATATATTGGCTCCATCAACGATGGCTTGAGCTAGTGAATGGTCTCCGGTTTCCAGAGCATATGCAGCAGCTTTAAGTGCATCCCAGATCTCTTTTCTGCCTTCAAATGCAGGGGCTGTGTCCCAGAATTCATCTCTTTTACTTCTGAGCTGTCCTTCAGTCAATGGAACATCACTTTTCCATTTAGGTTTCTCTGGTTTCAGGGGTTGGTTTCGTCCAATAGAAACTGGAAACAAAAGAGGGGGAAAAAACAGTTTAGTCAGAGCAGGGGATAAGATCAATGCATATTGTGTTTTGTGATTTCTGGACACAGGCTGAATATATATATTGAAAAATATAAAATAAATAACGAAAAGTAAAGAACAAAATTGTATAACATACAAATAAATACATTTCTAAAGCAGGACCTGTTTGGTCTGACGTTGTATGACGCATGTGTCATGGAAGCCAATACAAAGCGGCGGTGAACTGCTACAGTCCACAAAACTCAAAGCTAACCAGTTTCAAAAATAGCTGGATTTCTGAATTCCGGATAAGAGGTTTGGTACCTCCAAATACATTTTGTCCCAATGCTCTGCCATTCCATCATTGTCGAAATAAATTACGAGAAGCAGCAATGGGATTTGGGAGGTGAAGGCTTCCAAAATCTCAGCTGATCATTCTTCTGAGTTTCAATGAAGAAACCATTTTGAAAAACCATAAATCAAATATTTTAAAGAATCTTTTGGAACCATATTTAGAAGAAAATAAATTCCATTGAAAAGGAAGTTACAGACTAATGACTTCATTAAATTTTGATTAACATACAGAAGTCGAAGTGGCTGAATGTATAAAACATTGAACTATTATTTATCCACACTGATATGAGATGGATGGTTTGACAGGATCCACGGGGTCATGTTCCACTGTCTGCTTTCTATGGCTGAATGCCCTTCCTAATGCCAACCACTTCACAGTATATACTGGGTGACCTTTTTCATGCCATCAGCATTAGAGAGGCCATTGAAATTAATTGAAACAAAGGCAGTGTATTCCAATAGAAAAACGGTAAGAAAAGGGTTAATTCAAGGCTGGCTTAATCAGGGCTAATCCTGAGTTAAACAACAACAACAAAACCAAAGCAAAACAACTTCCCAATGAGTTCCTTGGGTCGACTGCAAATTCAAATATTATTTTCTGAAAATATTGACTTTCTGTTTTATGCACTTTTTTTGGTAATGGAATAATAGGTTAAAAAGATATCTTGTCTGTTTGAAGTATTTATTTATTATTTATAGCAGTTTTAAAAGATATAATAGCCACAAGGTCAGGCTATTAGATAGCAGATCACATGATTAAGTGGTAAAATCTTATTATTACTATCGACGTCATCTCCCCTTGTGTGTTGTGCTATTAGGCAATGGACAATAACCTGTCTTGTTTCAGCTTGCTTTAAATGGAAACAGGGTCAGCACCCTATATCTTGACAGTGTTGAAGTTTGAGAAGCCTATCTCGTAGAAAAATCAATTATCTCGGAAATATCCAAAAATAAAAATAGAAACTTGAAGAGGAGGAAAGCTGTAAAAATAATTCAACAATAACATGAACTCAACTCTAGATTGCACAGACTTACATAAATGAAACGTTTAACAGCCTCCGACTCGATTTGTTTTTAGACACTTTTGTAGGACTCACATTATCAAATGTCTCCATCCCCTTTTAACGCTTTCAATACCAAACCGGCTGAAACCGGCTCTGTAGTACAAATGTCTTGTTTTCAAAAGCTCTGAATCAAAATCTTCCACCAAACCTTATGTTCCTAACACTAGCTTCATGATAATGAAGCTATTTTACTAAATTCTTTATTATGTTTAAAATTAATTGAATGAAACAGAAAGCATCTCGAAAGAAATATGGTAACGAAAAGGTTAAGGTAGTAGGGAAGGTTGAGTTATAAGAGATTTTAGCTACTATTTCTAGCAGACACAACAACCACGTACAAAGCGCTACACATTGTTGTATCTTCAACCATATTAAAACATGTCAACAAAGCAACAAAGCCAAATTGCTTGGAGGTTTTCGCCTCTCCTCTGCCCCATTACCGTCACAAATATGTGACCCAATTTTTTAAAAATTAGATGTGCATTTATATTTCTGCTATGATTACAGCCATAAGACAGGCTGACGAGCTGGCTTCCGTTTCATCACACCTCTCCAATTTAATTATATCATCATCATTATCAACAACAACAACATAAACAATGAATGCAGTGTAAAATAAATGACTGTTGCATGTGTTTGTTGTTGTCGTAGAGTTCAACTTTTTCCACAAATAGAGTTTTTCTTAGAAACACAGTTTTAAGTCTATAGAGATGACCCCCACCGGCCAATGGGTTATAGTAACTCATTGCCTCTAGATCTTAAGAGAATCCATTAAATTAGTCATTTGTGCAGACTAATGAGATTGTGTGCTTTTCTAGAATGAGACAACTGGGCACAGCTGTTTGGTCACTGGCAATCTGGTGCGGCTGACTTGACAGTGAAGCTGTTTTGGTAACATGCTTTGGCACTGGAGGCAAACAGACACCCATACAGGCAGGCACAGAAATATATACATAAAGCTAGAGAAAGAGAGAGTGGGAGAGAGAAAGAGAGAGAGTGGAAGAGTGGGAGAGAGAAAGAGAAAGTGGAAGAGAAAGAGAGAGTGGAAGAGAGAAAGAGAGTGGGAGAGAGAAAGAGAGAAAGTGAGGAAGGGAGAGAGAGAGAAAGAAAGAGAAAGTGGAAGAGAGAGAAAGAGAGAGATAACAATTATTGAGTAAAAGTGAAAGGCTGTCCCATGGGTGTTTTTTTTAAACCCAATACGATTGACATATTTCTCCTTTTCCTCATAAAACAGAGGAGGTGGGGGAGAGAGAGAGAAACTTTCAAAATGTCTAATGCCAAAGAAATCAGCATTGAATGAGTGATGCCAAAGATGTTCCATCCTCTGCTTTTTATAATTGGTAAAACCACAAAACTACAGGGTGAGGCAGAGAGGACAGACGTTTTAGAAATGGTTATTACTCAGTCCCAGGAGGAGGGACATATGTCGGACAGGTACCATTCGGTCCGTGATGTCTTAGCATTTTTTTTCTTTTCAGGTGAAGCCAAGGCATTCTGGATGATAGAACATCACATGATTGCCAACAACAATTACGTGAAGACTAATGAGTCTGTCACAGCAGTTCAGCATGAGTTACGGTGCCACTTCAACATTCACCAAAATCAGGCTGTTCCCACCCACTACACAATCTTATGTTGGGTGAATGCACATCATACACGAGGTACACTAATGAACAAGAGACAGGAGGGGGCGCCACGAATGGTACGGACTCTGGAAAATGCGTAATGCATCAGACAAGCTTTAATATGGAGTCCGAGGTACTCTGCTTGGAGGAATTCCACTGAACTTGGCATTGGTAAGTGGTCGGTAAGGCGTATTTTGCATGAAGACCTGCATTTCCATCCATACAAATTGGTCAATGGTCAACAGTTGAAACCATGGGACTATGCACAGCGGTTTAACTTCACATGTCAGATGGAAGCAATTTTTGAGGCAAATGACAACCTCATTTTGTTAATGATTGATGAAGCTCGTTTTCATCTCAATGGCATGGTGAATCAGCAGAACTGTTATTATTGGGCTCTAGAAAATCTGAGAGAACTGCACAAAAGACCCACTGCACAGCCCCAAAGTGATGGTCTGGTGTGCTGTTGGAAAAGCTGCCATCATTGGTCCTTACTCTTTTGAAGACAATAATGGAAATGCTGTTACTGTGAACTCTGAGCGTTACATTGAGATGATAAACAACTTCTTTGCACCTGAATTACAATGAAAACGCATGCCTATTCAACATGTGTGGTTCCATCAGGGTGGGGCAACGGCTCCCACACAGCCAGAGCATCAAAGGACGTTCTTCACCCTCTCTTCGGTGACTGCCTCATTTCCAGGTTTGCTGACATTCCTTGGCCCCTTTGCCACCCTGATTTGTCCATGTGTGATTATTTCTTGTGGGGAAACCTCCAGGTACATGTGTATGCACATAAGCCTCATACATTGGATGATTTGAAGGAAGCTATGTACGGGGAAGTTGCCCAAATCAACAGAGCAATGCTGGGGAGAGTGGAGGCCAACTTCGGAGAACACCTTCAGAAATCCATCAATGAAAATAGACACTACATGATGGATGTTGTTTTCCACACTTGATTTTGACAAATGCTAATTCAATACAAACACATTGATGTCAATAAAATTTGTTTGCAGCAAAAATTAATGATTTTGTGAATTTTTCAAAAATGTCAATCCTCTCTGCCCCCACCACCCTGTATGAAAGTCAATGACAAAAGTTTCCAAGTGGACACTTGACCCTTAGAAAAGAAAGGACATAGTGGAGAATTTAATTTCTAGATAAGTAATGTTCCAGTGCGTAAGAGAAGGACAAGATGTCATCACTGGAACGGTTTGCTCAGTCCAGTGATGATCTTTGTCTAAACAAAAACAATTAAAAACAAGATTAAAACAACCAAATCGGCACTCAATACAAATCGTCTAAAAATATTTCATCAATATTTAATCACAACAGCAATACCATTTTTTTTTTATTTATTTTGATAAATTTCAAAAAGAAAAAAAAATGTTAATAAAGTTATGTAAAGGAGGAGACTAAATCCACCAGTGTTGTCATTTTAAAGCCTTACTTTGTCATGCTAGCATGGTTCAGACTGAATTCAAGGAGACAAGATTTTACAGCTGGATGCCCTTCCTGTCACCAACCTGTTTCCAACCAAGGTAATATTCTCCCATGACCAGGCATGTTTTTACAGAAGACTGGAAAGGAACAAGCCCACTTGTATGACAATGATACTCATTTATAATTATCTTGTCTTTACAAGGAAGCACACACACGATTCTTTCATTTTCTGGTTACAAAATCCATTCACAAGAATCAGGTTGGCCTGGGTCTATAGACGACACTGCCCCAAGATACCAAATATCTACATAAGCAGAGATTAAAAATTGATGTCTTAATATGGCCAAGTCAATAAAATGTTGGGCCACCAGCCAAAAGATTACCAGTTCAAATCATGTGGCCAGTGGTCAATGATATTGAACAGCATCAACAATCAAGAAAATTCATACAAGCTGACTTAATTACATATACAGATTCACTGAGTAAGCAGGGAGAGCACTGTATAGTTAATGAGTGCTCCAAACCATATACGTCTTCTATAATTCTACTGGATATGCATGAACAAAATCTAAGCAGAACATTAAACAATCATTCTGTCTCAAACTAAAAGCACACTTTTCTTTTATTACCATCAACACAATGGGCTCTGCCCCTCACCCCAAACTCTCTCTGGTCCTTACTAAGACTTAGGCCACTGGCAATGGTTCATCATATTTTCCTATCCTGAGCTTTGCTCTTTAACCCAACTCAGGTGTACTTTGCTTTTACCATGCTTGTAGGATCCTGTGCCAGGTAATTCCTAACCATTTCTAGTATCCTTGGAAATTTCATGTAAGGACCTATCTGGCAGTGCTTGCTACTGGCATGCACAATGTTCCCAATCCATTGCTGCCTCTCCCTTGCTATCTCTTGTTCAGCAGGTGATTAATAGGCCCTGAATCAGAGATTTGTGTTGCTGATCTGGTCTGGCCAGTTGACACCGAGGATTGTTCGATATCCATTCAAAATAACTTTTGTCATCCTTACTGCATATATATTAACTCAACCAACACACCCTCCTTCTTAAAATACATCCCAGAAAACACACACACACAGATGCACGTGGATTGGTGAATGTTTTGTTTTTTTTTAAACAAGGAAAAGACTGTGTATATTTTATTAGAAATCGAAACTTCTTAATCTGTAACTTAGTTTCATGGTATTGATTATTCAACTAAATGAAGTAGTGAAGCAGTACTATTATTTAATCAAAACCATTTGCAAACACATCAAAATATAGTCAACAGTAAGTAGAGAGAGATTTGATTGGTTGTTAAAAGAGTCAGTAGAAAATGTCTTACACTGATCTTCAATTGTCATGTATAACATTTTCATCTAGTCACAAAAACATGCTTGATTTTTGTAAGTGACTCAGTCAAGTGTGTGTGTGATTGTTTTCTTTGTGTTGTGAGTTGGTGACCTCACTACTGCAGGTGTTACGAAAAAAAAAAAAAACAGGTGCACATTGGAGATGCCATTAAACCATAGAATCCACGCCAAAACAGACACTGGAGCTTAATGCAGTCCTCTGGTCAGTTGGATTCAGTCAAACTGACCAATCCATGCCAGCATGGAAGACAGGTGTTAAATGATGTTGATCATAAATAAGTCTGCTTTGCAACCATGTGGCTCCAGGTTTGACTTTACTGTGGTGGGCACCTTAGACAAGAGTCTTTTACTATTGCCTTTGGCTATCTGATGCAGTGTCAGTGAAATTTAGTAGAGGGAAACAGTGCAGAAGCCTCTTTTGTGTGTATATGTAGATAAAACTAAATATTGTTACGTCCAGAAGAGAACTCCACACAACTGTAGAGTTTGAAGAATTTTAATGTATGATTCTTCAATAATCGTTCATCATTTAACATCTGTTTTCCATGCTAGCATGGGTTGGACGGTTCGACCGGGGTCTGGGAAGCCAGGAGGCTGCACCAGGCCCAGTCTGATCTGGCAGTGTTTCTACAGCTGGATGCCCTTCCTAACGCTAACCACTCCATGAGTGTAGTGGGTGCTTTTTACGTGCCAGGCAAGGCTGGCAACAGCCACGATCGGTTGGTGGTTTTTACATGCCACTGGCACGGAGGCCAGTTGAGGTGGCGATGGCAACGGCCACGTTTGGATGGTTCTTTTACGTGCCACCGGCACTGGTATCACAACTACAATTTCCATTGATTTTTGATCGATTTCAATTTCACTTGCCTCAACAGGTCTTCGCAAGCAGAGTTTTGTGTCCCAAGAAGGACATTCTCACATATACAGTGTTTCTGTTGTTGACTTTTGTCCCGTAATGTAGCAGCATGGCAAATAGAGATCAATAAAACAAGCAGTGGGGGTTGATATGATTGAGTGAAACCATTTCCGAGCAGTGCCTTGTCATAGCAGCAGTCCAGTGACTGGCACCAGGAAGAAAAAGACAAGAATAACTTGAATGTAATTCTCAGAAAGATTCAGTGTGACACAGAATGTGACAAGGTTGAGCCCTTCAAATACAGGGACCACTCATTTTTGCCAGCGGATTGGAGCAACGTGAAATGAAGAGTCTTGCTCAAGGACACAACCCACTGCTGAAAATTGAACTCATGGCTTTACAATTGGGAGATGAATACCCCAACCACTCAGCTACAACATGCTTTCACTTACCTACCCACAAGGGGACATACGGACACACACACACGAATATGTATTTAGTTCCACCAGTGAAATAACTGAAATTTAGTCTGTTCAAACTCATTCATGCCAAAACACAATATCAATATCAAACACAAACAAACCTCCTCATTAATATTCCATATCAGTGCTTTTTTTTTTTTTGTGTGTGTGGAGACGGTTCCATTAAACTTTTACATTCACTCCCACCTCCCCACTACACCCTCTACCACTACTACAACTAAGTCCACCACCTGCGGAAAGCCTCCTAAACATTCTGACATCTGTTGTACATGTCCAATAAGAGGCTGCAACATCATCCGATTGGTCGGCTTTCAACAGACTATCCTTTAGCCACATACATATTTGATGTGAGTCTGAAACCAAACAGAATACCAAAATCTCATCACCACTTCCGGAAATCGCTTAAGACTCACAAAACTCTCTCTTCCAATGAATACTTAGCATGTATTAGCATGCATATATACATAACATAGACTCATTAATTAGTGCTAATTATGATTAACACAGACAAGAAACCATTAAACAGAGAATCTAAAGTACAATGTTCTTTAGAGATACATAACTGGAACATTTCCCCACCGACATCAGTTTCATTTAAGTCTAAGACCTAGATATATATTCCTCATCGTCTTCAATCCGCTTTTCCCTGCTCGCATGACTCACATTCTCGACAGATTGATGGAACAGCCAAACTAGCTAAGTTACAGCAAAGCCAAGCCAGCTAACTGTACAACAACAACAACAATTTACTACATGACAACAACAAGCCACTCCATGGTAATTTGGATTTTTAACAAGATGCTGAATAAACTATCTTTTAATTAGAAAGAGAAGAAAATATTTCTTATTTAAAGAAAAAGTTCTTTTGTGTCAATTTATCAACAGGGGCTGTCATATTCACACCTAATACTAAAATATACCAAGTACTTCTCTCCTCGAGGCCACAGGCAGTTTTACATTTTGCTAATTTAAAAAAGAAGCAGTTGGTTAAGACATTTGTGCTGAGACATGAAAGAATTTGTGAGTGAGGAATGTCAACCGTATCACCTTGAGAAGCCTTGTTCAGTTAACAGAAAGCATGGGTGGGCAATTGCCAAGTAGTAGATGAGGATCCAAACACTAAATTTTCAGCAACACTTCTTTAGTGCTAATAATTTTGATGCTGCAAGTGTATTGAGCTGATACAAACAGTAGAATAATCATTAACACAGCCATGTGCCAGCAGCATGTAAAAACCACCAACCGATTGTGACCGTTGCCAGCCTCCCCTGGCACCTGTGCCGGTGGCATGTAAAAAGCACCATCTGTACGTGGTCGATGCCAGCACCACCTTGACTAGCTTCCATGCCAGTGGCACGTAAATGGCACCAACCAATCGTGGCCGTTGCCAGCCTCCCCTGGCACGTAAAAAGCACCCACTACACTCATGGAGTGGTTGGCGTTAGGAAGGGCATCAAGCTGTAGAAAAACTGCCAGATCAGACTGGAGCCTGGTGCAGCCCCGACTTCCCAGACCCTGGTCGAACCGTCCAACCCATGCTAGCATGGAAAACGGACGTTAAACGATGATGATGATGATGTTGCTAAAAGCAGAGTCTTTGATTGGCTCTGGTTACATTACTTGGCAATAATGTCTGTTAATTAACTCCATTAATTAAGTAGAGTGAAAACATGTTTAAGATGCAATCATGGCTGTGTGGTTAAGAAGCTTGCTTTGCAACAACTTGGTCTTGGGTTCAAGCCCTACAGCACAGCACCTTAAACAAGTGTCTTCTACTATAAGCCCTGGTTGATGGTAACTTGTGTGGAATCCTGTAGGTGTGTGCATCTTTGTGTTTGTCCCTCAACACTATTTGATAACTGGTACTGGTTTGTTTACATCCCTGTAACTTAGCGGCTCAGCAAAAAGAGATCAACAAACTAAGTACCAGATGGGAAAAAAAATAAGTACAGTGGTTGATTTTTTTTTTTTTCAATGAAACCCTTCAATGTGGTGGTACTCCAGTATGGCCACAATCCAAGGACAAACAAGTAGAAAGACAAAAGACAGAGAGAATATGAAGAGGTTGCATGTGAGAAGAATCGACCGAAAGAAGAGGGGGTGGAGTGCTTTACGTGGTTCAGTTGCTGATGCTATGTATAAAGCAACCAGTAAACTCTGTAAAATGGTTGGCACTGGGAAAGGCATCCAGCGAGAGAAACTAGGTCAAAACGGGCTACGGAGCCAGGTATGGCTCTCCAGCCTTGCCAGCTCCTCCTCTCAAGCCATCCAACCCATGCCAACATAGAAAAACAGATGTTAAATAATGATGATCATCATCATCTCTTTCTATCTCTCGAGTCCATCTCTCACAGATGTTGATGTTGCCTTCCCTCTAAGGGAGGAGGAGGAGGACCTCTAAAAGAGTACCTTGTAAGGGTTAGCTGAACCAATGATATCCAACAAAAATATTAATCTTCAGTCCAGTCTAAAGAAAGCAATTTAAATTGCACCAAATGCATCGGATTAAAAAACATGTAGAGTGTGGAATTCTACTAATCTGATTAATGTTGTTATGTCTGAAATCTTAATAAGAAAGGTCAAATTTCTTTTTAGACAGATTTTGAAGGTGAGGCTTTAGTGAAAATGAACTTGTGACACCTAATTAGAAGGTGATGAGCCGTTAAACAAAAGTAAACAACACCAATTTCATTTGGTGTTTTAATTGTAAACCTTATCAAAAAGATTTCTTCCTTGGCCATTTTTGAAAATATGCAATTAACTTATTTGTTAAATGGAGAAGAGGAGAGGTGGTGGTGAAGATGGTGGTGGAATGTGAATCACATTGAAAATGAAATATCTTAATCCTTCAAAGTATATATAAACACTTGATGTTTGCACTTGATACATTGAAGTATCGTGTAGTATTATCCACTCGTCATCCGACCAATGAAAGTAGCCGTCGTTAAAAACCTCGGCTAATGTCAAGGTTAAGTCTGGAACAACATTTGGCAGAAGTAAGAGTGGAGTCGAAAGAATTAACAAATAAAAAAAGGGAACAAACTGGTTTTTTACTATTAAAAAGTTGAATAAATTGGAAAACAAAACAGGGGAGAAGCAATCTAAGAATAGCACAACATAGGGTTCCTGAAAAAAACAAAAAAACAGGAGAACAGTTTCTGTCACAAGACCAGACAATTGATACACCGAAGCAATAACATAGTTTCAAGTTTAGAGAAACAAATTTAGGATGATATTACAGTAAATAAATTGGGTTGGTGGGGCATCGTTGTTTTTATTGTAAAACATTTGCATGAAGAATAAGCTAACAGCAGCAATTCATTTGAAATATAATTCACTGTGAAATATGGCTGTCTATAACTTGACATTTTGCTATTTAGTGTATATATATATATCATATAAAGTAGTGGGGAGGAGAACATTTCTTAGGGGTGTTCTTTGGGAAAGAGTTGCATACAATATATCAGGCCAGTGATTCTCACCCTTTTGTACACAAGTGTCCCCTATCATCAAATGGTACTTCACAAAATGCCCCCTTTCCCATGTTTTGCAAAAAAGAAAACCACTGGATTATTCAAATCAAACAGCAGCTAATTCTGTGTCTTTATACCATCTCGTATAGTGTGTGCCCTGCTTTTTAGATATTTGAGCAGAGTTGTGCTGCCTAGGTTTCATCCTTTAAACATTACAAAGGAAAGCAAGGGCTTATATAATGAAATTATAATACTGAGCTCTGGGGCATCACTTTACACTCATGTTGACTGTCCTGAGCAGGTCTTTTCAAGCATCATCTCTCACCAATTGTCTCAGTTTTTTGTCATCTTTTCCACAAGGCTCAAAATCTCAACATCAGCCTTCACAATTTCATCTCACTCTCCTAGGGTCTCCCTCTTTAACAAGTGACTAACACTTCTTTATACAGCTGCCCTCATCTGCATGTCCTAGCAATCTTCTCTCCAGCACACAACACTTGATTCATCATATACCCAACATATTTCTCTCAATGTATTTGCAATTCATCATTTCTGCACACCCAATGGAGCATGCTAACTTTTTACTCTTCACAACTCCTCCACATTCATGGCCCACATCTAACCCTAACCATATAGCAATGCTGTTTGTACACAAGCATCATGCAATCTGTCTTTCACTCTGAGAGAGAGAGAGAAACCTTTTATTACAAACAGTAGTAGTAGCTCTCTGAACTTTCTGCAGTCTGATCATACTCTAGCTATCGTTATACTTTCAGACTCTCCACCTCTACTGCTAATTAGGTCACCAAGGTAACAGAAGTAATCTATCATCCCTGGGGAATCTCCTGAGCAATTGAGAAAATCTATTTCCTGTACGCTCTTAATGATTATTAATCCTATGCATCAGTCATGGACAGAGTCTGCTTTCTCTCTTAACCTGCCTCTGATACCAGTGCAGCTCTTATGTGTCTGAATTTGCACTGGGTACACCATAGGGAATTACTACCTACCTCTTCTCTACATATTAAATAAGGCCATTTCTCCGAGTGGTAGCAGAGTCCTATCTGTTTTCCTACTTACTCAAATCTCCCTCAGATCACATCCTATCATCTCAACAAAATACGACACATTGTCTAATAGAGTCCAAAGTACACACTATCTTCATCACCATCATCATTTTATGTCCATTTCTCCACATTTGCGTGGGTCAGTTAGAATTTGTTGAGACAGGTTTTCTATGGCCAGATGCACTTTCTGTTGCCAACTCTCACCCATTTCTAAACAAGACAATACTTCCCAAGGCCAGCCATGGTTCTCACTGATGACTGGAAGTGATCATTACTTGTTTGATAGCAATGCTCATTAACAATCATCACATGATGTCTAGATAAGGGTAGATACACACACAAACACATATGACAGGCTTCTTTCAGTTTCCATCTATGAAACCATCTCACAAGGATTTTGGTTAGCAATAACAGAAAAACGAGAGAATGATTATTGCAGGAATTGATCTTAGGTTTGCTGATTTTGAGATGACCTGGGGTTAAACAATAAGTTTTCTTCAATTCTAGTCCTTAAATTTCATTGTCATTTATTCTTCCTGTATTGTTTGTCTTTATTCGTTCATGAAATTCTGCTCGTAAAACAGATTCCTCACAGTTGTTTGTGAAGGACGTAAAACTACAGTTGTTCCATTTGTGGCCAAGAAACCACAAATAATGGTATTTACACCATGATGGCAAGGAGTCTAACAATGCAAGCTTGTTATTCATATTATTTCAATAAAACATAACTTTTTCTTCTTCCACCCCCCCACCCCCCAGTAATTATGACAATGGAAATAGTTATGACAATAAAAACCCAGCATAAATTGGGTGCGCAAACGGTCGTGTTAGACTGTGTTTTCATTTGGCAATATTTTGATTGTAACTTCAGGAAACGCTGTCAAGGAACTCCTTCACTATTTTGTTCTTAAAAACAATGAAGGAAAGACAAAAAAAAAAAAAAAATGGACCAAACCCAGTTTGGCAACAAAACTGGTTTTGTTTTAACATTGATTCACTTGAGTTGAATATTTTTCAGGAATGGATTCATCGTGTCAAATAACAACTTGTACACATAATGAAAAGAAAAAGAAAAAAAAAACAATCTATTTATAGTTTCATTGCTGTAATGTTTGAGAGCCAGCCATAGGACTTGTTTCTGAATTTGCATTTTTTGACATACAAATGTATGATGTAATAATAAATCCAACCTACTTGTCTACATTTATGTGAAAAATAATATTAGCAAAATAACATTAATAGCAGACAAAGAAACCAACAAAAAAAGAGGAGCCTAACCCTTTCGCTACCGTATTTTGAGATGCTCTGTGTTTCTTTCAATAATTTTAAATGTAACAAAGAATTTAGTAAAATAACTTAGTTATCATTAAGCTAGTGTTAAGAACATAAATTGTGACTAAGATTTGGTGGAAGATTTGAATTCAAAACTTATGAAAAGAAGACATTTATACTACAGAGCCAGAGCCGGTTTAGGCCAGGTTGGTAACGAAAGGGTTAAACGCAAAACAATTGTTGCAAGACCCCTAATCCTTTAGCAATGCAGATTACTTTGTCAAACTGAATTACACCATTTCTTTGATGATAACACTTGTCTACAATTAGCATTTTGACATTGAGGCATGGAGATATAAAAACATGCACACACACACACAACAGGCTTCTCTTAATTTTCCCCTACCAAATTCATTCATAAGGCTTTGGTTGACCAAGGGCTCTAGTTGAAGACACATGCCTAAGGTGCTGCCCAGTGGGGTTGAACCTAAAACCACATGATAAAAGGATAAGTGATGCTGTTGGACAAGAAATAAGGTTTCTAAACTTGAAATAATTATTTCTTAATTCAGACTGAAAGGTAAAAAAAGAAAAAGACAGGGACCAGGAAGGGAAGTAGTTGTGATAAGGGGCATTCATGCCATTCTCAAGGTCATTGGAACTGTATGTGAATTAAAACTGGGTCACTGATTCTATTTATAGAAATTATTTTGTAATTCAACACGACCATAAAATATAAAGATAATGATTTTTCAATTATGCATACAGCTCTAGGCAAGTAGCTGACTACCCTACATCTAAAGTAGAATACCCACCATAGTGAATAATTAATCTAACTGATGGAGGAAATATGAAATCACAACCATTAACAGTTTACACACACACACACACACCACACACACACACACACACATTTCGTGTATATTCACCAGCACTCTTACGTGTAAATGTGCACAAATTTTTCTTATTTGATTATTCATTTATTGAATGGCGTAATGGGTAAACTATTTGAAAAATATGAATTATCCACGTGACATTGTAATTGTTTTTACAATTTGTTCAAGAACTCTCCAGGGAAATACCATTATCACTGGTATATAAATTAAAAACTCCTCAATTTCTCACTAGTTTGATAAGTGCTAACACATGAAACTCTCGGCCCTCGAGTCACTATGTAACCTCAGCTAAATAATAATAACCATAATATATATATGTGTGTGTGTGTGTGTGTGTGTAAAGGGTTATATAAGACTTTTCAGCTTTACTGAAAATGAAATAAGAGGAAGAGGAGGTGTATGTTGCTGTAATCTGAGTTAACATTTTTGTCATGACAAATTTTTCCCCCCCTCTCTAATGAAAGACTGATTCAAGTATTAGTCGACTTCATAACATGGTACTCCTACATAAAGACCTTCCGTTTGTTCTGTTTTATATCGGGTCTTGTGAACAACATGGTAAGGGAGTGACTGTGCAACTTGGGCAGAGCTACAACAAAGTATTTTTGTTCCAAAGCAACGTCTCCTCTGTCGTCTCCATGTATACTAGTTTTTCACCGATAAACAGGAACAAAAGAGATCTGGTAACATCTGACTATTCAAAGAGACGCTCAACTCAAGGTTAAAGGCAGAAGAGACTTGCCTCAAATCTCAAGAGGACGAGCAATGGAACTGAAACTGAAAACATTTGGTTGCAGAATTCACTTGTTAACTACACAGCGATACCAGTTTTTATATAGCCAACACTGATTCATGTCATATATATATATATAGCCGAAATCATGAAGATAATCTGGTACTCGACTGAGGAAAGAAAACTTCAAATGACTCGTCCTTGGTTTCTTTGTATCGTCTATCTGGATACCACCCACCACAACAGAATTGAGATCCTAAAACCAAGGTGTCATATAAAAAGCACTGTACATTTGCAAAGCAGTTGGCATTAGAAAGGGCATCGGACCATAGAACCCAAGGCAAAACAGATTATGGAATCCTGGTGTGGCCCCTGATTTTGCCAGTTCCTGTCAAGCCGTCCAACCCATGCCAGCATATACAATCATGGCCATCACTCATGAGTATGAATTGATAACACGTCCCATACTTTCAATAATTCTTTCAGGTGCCTGAGTGGTCTTGATCAGACAGACACACCTCCTCAAGGCTCTCCCACCAATGACCCAGCAGAACATTGGGGATGTGGCAGCTGGAGGTAAAATGGGTCGCTGCAGCAGCACTTGACTGCGACTCGTTTTCAGCTAAGTAGACTGGAGCACAGTGTGGAATGAAATGCCTTGATCAACGATACAATGCACCACTTACTCTAGGAATAGAATGCATAACCTTGTGATCGTGTACTTAACAGCCTAAGCACGAGGTGACCTACTTTCACACACACAGCCCAACACCAACCTACTCAGATTGATGATTGCTCTTATAATATTGTGAGAAAATACACATATCATATTTAATATGGTTCTAAAAATTTTGACAAGACTAGCAATTTTGAGAGGAGGGGCAAGCTGATTATATCGAGCCCAGTACTTAAATGGTACTTATTTTATTGCCCCCCCCCCTCCAAAAAAAAAAAGATGAATGTCAAAGTTGACCTTGGTGGGATTTGAACTTGGAATGTTAAGGGCTGGAAGAAATGCCACTAAGCATTCTGTCTGATGCCCTAATGATTCAGCCAGCTTGCTGCCATATATGGGATATCAGTTAATACACAACAATAAAGTTAAAAATACTAAACAAGGATTAAACCTGATAAATTTTGCAATTAATATAAGGATCATGTCTAGAAAGAGAAGTTGTTTGGGAATGTGCTGACTTAAACAAACAAACAACACGTAACTCCTTCAAATGTAATCATGCTCACATGGGTCAGACAGGATTTTGTTGAAGTGGATTTTCTATGACCAGATGCCTTTCCTGTCAACAACCCTCACCTGTCTCCAAGTCAGGTAATGTTTCCTCCCTAACTAGACATCTTTCCACAGAAGATTAGGAATGAGAAGGACACTGCTTGCGTGACAGTGAGATTTGTTTACAATTATCATTCACCATCAAGGCAAAGAGACAATAGTGTTCACACACACACACACACACACACAACAGGCTTGTTTCAATTTCCATCAACCAAATCCACTTACAAGATTTGATTGGCTTGGGGTTACAGTCGAAGACACTATACAGTAAGATTGAACTCGGAACCATGTGGTTGGGACATAAACTTCTTACTATGCAGCCACACCTGAGTCATAATATAGGCTTATAAATACAGAATCCATGAAAAAAAAAATGTACACAAACTTCAGCAAAGGAAAAATCTGTATAAATATTTTTATTCAGTGTTATTGCACTATTCAGTATTTGCCCTATGACCCGGCAACGCCAGGTCATAGTGCTAGTGCATGCATATACAGCTGTATGCATGCGCACATACATGCGAGTACTGTCCAAATCTCCGATCAATCACTTACAGCTAGCTGGCATTCAATTGGCATATCAAGTTTCAGGCATTTTGATTGGGTTTTGGATAGAAAATTCACAAAAAGTCACTTCTATTGATTTTTTAATGGCTTTGCAGGGTGACTGGGGAAATGTAAATATGTGCACGACCACCCTTGGACGGTATTGAATGACCATAGAAAGTGCAAGCCCTTGAACTGAAAAATTGTGGACTTGTATAAAGGACACACACACAGACGTTTTGCTGTTTATATATATAGAGATAATCATCTCTTATTATAAAAGGCAGATTTTATCTGCCTCCCTTTGGGAGTTATAGAAATCTACAATATAGGATTTCTTCAATTACAATTTACCTACCATTTTTAAGAGTAGAATGCATCGCGTCATGCCAGGTCCAGTTTTTAAAATTTAAACTCCAATTAAGCAAAATTTACAGAAAACTCACATTCTGGTGTGTGTGTCAAATGCTTTTCTTAGTCTGGTTTACACCACACGCAAACGCACACACACAGTGTGCAACGAATAAAATGAAAGTAAATAGCGACAGAGTGATTTGAGGAAGACTAAACTGAAAGTATTTAAACCACTACTCAAAAAATAAAAAAACACAGCAAACAGAAACAAATAAATACATAACCATTTACTCCTCACACAATTTCTTCAATTAGAATTTACCTAAGATTTTTCAGAGTACTTCAGTGGGTGATGCCATAAAAAATTTCTTTCAATTTTACCACCAATTAGACAAAATTCGAGAAAACTCAATATTTTAACATATCACTCCAAAAGCATTGATGTACATGTGTGCATGCGTGAGTGTGTGTGTGTCATTCCTCACACACACGCATACACATACATATACAACTACATACACATACAACTACATACAAACACGTGTGTGTTTGTTATTAGTAAAAAAGGCGCCAAAACTCAACTCACTTATCATTCCAACACATTTGCAAAGACACATGGACGGACAGAAAAGGTAAATTGGTTTTTATTTTACTCTGTATATATTTTATTATATAATATTATATATAGATATATGTATATATAATTGCAGTATGAAACAGTGTTTATGTATAAACAGACGACACTTATATATAGTTACCAAGCCGCCCGAATTTACCTATTCATATTTAAATGAGAATATCAGAGCAAATCTCTTTAGTACATTCGTGAAAACACGTATTATACTTCGTAAACACTTCAACTACAGTTTTGTACAAAAATCGAAGTGTAATTTTAATTCCGTGAATTATGGGAGATTTTTTTCCGAAATTTGTTCCTATTGTGTTTTCAAAATTTGTAATTCTGACAAAAAATGGATACGAATTTCATTATATCAAGCAGCGAGTCAGAATTCGAAGGATTTTCTACTGAAGACCTTCATAAATCTAACTCTATGACTGAAAAAAAAAAAGCATCTTTATATAAGAGTGAAGTTGTGTGTCTGTCTCCTACGATTTAGATTCCTAACTACTCCCACATTTTGCGGTGCAGTTTAACCAAAAGCGGGTATCTTATAGTCGTGATTCATATCGAGCCCTTCTGGGTATTAGCGTGCGTCTACGATGAGTCTACGATTTAAAAAAAATTTACCATCATATTTTTCCATTTTAATGCATTTTTTTCGCTTTTATATAAGGGAAGTAACTCTCTAAAAATATCTACGATGTGTCAACGATTTAAAAAAAAATTTACCTTAATTTTTTTTCAATTTTTAATGCATTTTTTTGCTATTTTTTGGCTATAATTCTCTAAAAATGCTTATATAGTTATTTCCCTTACAACCCGAGCAACGCCGGGCGATACTGCTAGTAATTTGATAAAACATTTAAAGGGGTATTTATAAGAGTTAAATATTTATACAGATTTTTCCTTTCCTGAAGTGTGTCTACATTTTTTTGATGGATTCTGTATATAACAAGAAACTTAACAGAAATTGGATGTGATTGGTCACACTGCTCGTGTCCAGTCACTGGTCTGATTACAGATTAGATTTAGCACCTGTTCCAAATCTCTGAGCTTTAAGTTCAAAACCTGCTTAGGTCAACTTTGAATTTTGTTCTTTTGAGATTCATTAAAAAAAAAAAAAAAAAAGCATGAAGTTAGGGCAGCTACGAGTTGGCAGAATTGTTAATGTTGAACAGGATACCCTCTACATTCTGTGGCAATGCCTGCAACAACAACATCAGGACCAAATTGTACTGACCTTGCCTGTCCCACACTAGAATGGAGAGAGAAAACTTGCAAGCAATAGCCACCAACTAATCTTAACCGACCCCCACACCAGCAACCATCCCCCTCAAAAAAACCCCTTGATCAAGCTTGCAGCATGGACAGGCACTTTCTAGGTGCCCATACTGTGTATAATTAGATGACAAAGGTCATTGATTTTATATATATATATATATATATATTTGTGTGTATGTGTAGATATGCACTGGGGTGTAATTTCTACAGCAGTGATGGCTTTTCATTTTAACATTTGTTCAGTTTCAGCATCAGTACAATGGTTTTTTTCATTCTTCAAATAACTATTCTGACTGCTGCATCTATATATTGATTTATAGAGTTCATTGACTTCCACACGAATTTAATTTGAGAGAGAGAGAGAGAGAGAGAGAGAGAAAGAAAGCAAAATAGAGAACTAGATAGGGAGACGGTTATTAGTTTGAAAAATATGTTGAGCGAGAAACGAGAGAGAAATTCAGGGAGAAAGAGAGTGAGAGGCAGTTATTGGAGCTGGCAACCAGCTAAAAGTATCAATGTACTGTAGACACACTGTTGATTCCAACTCGGTCTAATAGAGCTTTCCAAAATTAATTTCCTGGATTTAGTAATTCCAAAATTGCTCAATGAAATAACCGAGAGAAAAAGAAAGAGAGAGAGAGAAAGTGTGTGTTGATTAACTTTATTAATAATGGCTCAAAAACACAGATTGTTTCCATTTGTATTATTGTTGAGCCTAGTCTTGTTTATTAAACACTTAAGATGTGTTCAAGTCAAGGATTCAGAGCTGATGATGATCCGTTTCTTAATAAAAGTGCAAGACATATAAAATTCGAGGGAGGGGATTGGTTGATATTACAGACGCCAGTACTTGAATGGTACTCTATTCTATCAACTCTGGAGGGATGAATAGCAAAGTTGAACTTAGCAGGAATTGAATTCAGAATATAAAGAGCTTAAACAAATACTGCAAGTCCTTTTCCCTCCGATGGAATAATATAAAACTGTGGTTAGTATATTTTTATATATATAACACACACACACGCACAGAAGCATATATATACACACACTGATGCATACGCACATACACATTAAAAATTAAAAACACAAAATAAAATATAAACGATGATGAGTTTATTAGAAATGAAATTGTAATGCTTTCATGTAACAATTACATATTGTAGTTTTGGTAATGGAGAGAGAGAGGGAAAGAGAGACTGAAAAAAACCCCCAAAAAACAAGAGAGAGAGAGAGAGAGAGAGAATGAAATAGAAAGAAAATTAATAGTAAATATTTCCATTCTGTGCATTGGAAGCAAGATAAATGCTGGGACAGAATTAAAAATAAAAAAAAAAAACTTCCCCATTATGTATAATAAAATGGCTCATGAATTCATTGGCAGCTGAGTAGCAGAGATATGAATAAAGCTATCTTTCTGTTAAAGCAGCATCCACCTGTGTCCGGATGTGGTGTAAAGGGATGAGGAGAGAAGGTGGTGGAGTAGTTTCTGTTTTGTTTTGTCTTATCCAATTGGTATTATAACTTGATATTTATTGGAGGGGGAGGAGGGAAAGAAGGGCAAATAAGTTCTGCTTCTTTATGCTTTTCGCAAGGGCATTTGCAGCAATTTGCCGAGAGATGAATGTAAGCTGGTCGTTGAGCTCAGTTCTGCTACTTATTTTATCGATTCCTATTTTATTCCAACTCACTTTGTAACAATGAAAGCCAATGTAAAAACTATGGTGCAATTTGAACTCAAAACATAAAAGGATTGAACCCAAATACCACAAGAGTTTTGCTCAATGCTCGACTGATTCTGCAAGCCACATGTTGCCAAAACTAATGCTTCCTACCAAACTGCCTGAAACTGCTCCAGATTCTACGGTACAAACTTCCTGTTTTCAAGTGATTTAAATTAAAACCTTCCACCAAAATTTCATGATTAATTTATGTTCCAAACACCAGCTTAATAATTACAGTGATTTCACTAAATTCCTTATCGTTTTCCAAAATTAACTGAAATAAAGGCAATTTATATCAACAAAAATATGGTGTCAAAAGGATTAATAGCAGTCTTAAAACTTTTATGATTTCAAGTTGTGGTCGAATGAGAGAGACTGGTAGTTCTTAACTGAGAATAATTATGGGCATATGGCGTAGTGGTTAAGAGCATGAGCTACTAACACCAAGATTCCAAGTTTGATTCCAGGCAGTGACCTGAATTATAATAATATGGAAAAATACCTTAGGAATGAGAACCCAGGTTTGAAATTACCCCAAGACACTTGATGAATGCTGGAGGGTATATCAGCCGAAATGTTGTGTTAGCAACAAACAAGATGAGGACAAATATCCATCAAATGTAAATAATGGGAGAATAATTAATTCCTAATCATTCTTCAGTAGTGCTTTTGATTCCAACCTGTCCAAGACCGTTCTGGTACAAACCATGGTACAAACTTCCTATTTTAAAGAGATCTAAATTAAAATTTCTCATTAAAATTTCAGGTTAATTTATGTTCCAAAAATCAGTTTAATAATGGCTTCAAATTTTGACACAAGGCCAGCGATTTAAAGATGGGGTGGGGGGTAAGTTGATTTCATTGACCCCAGTATTCAACTGGTACTTTATTCATCCCAGAAGAATGAAAGGTAAAACTGACCTCAGAACAAAGATGAGTGAAATGCCGCAATGCATTCGGTCATGATTTTGTGAGCTTGTGGCCTTAAATCAACTTAATCACAAATTATTTACAATTTTCTCCATAATTTTCAGAATTAATTAAAATAAAGAAGGTGTATTTCAACAGAAATAACAAAAGAACCAACAGAGAACTTGTACAGTTGACAGTGCTGAGTAAAAGAGGTTGGGGTTTGCTACATCTTGACAATATATTTTAGCTTTTGGTTTGGTTGACAGTTGAGTCTCTCTGCTTGGGCATCCTTTTTGGGCAGCACTGAGTCAGGTTCAAATAGGTACAAAGTTTTGAAAAAATTATGAAAATTAAATTTTTCATTTTTGTTACAGAAAATTCTTGAAAAGATATAAAACCTTGTAACACAGGAAGCTCAGAAAGTGAGAATTGTCTGTAAATGGATTCTTAGACATATATTAATGGCAGTCAGAACAGAAGCAGCTGGATTATTTGAGAAATATGAAGAAATAGGCACAAGCGGGACTGTGTGGTAAGAAACCTGCTTCTTAACCACATAGTTCTGGGTTTAATTCCACAGTGTAAACCTTTGGCAAGTGTCTTCAACTATAGCCTTGGGCCAACCAAAGGCTTGTGAGTGGATTTGGTAGACGGAAACTGAAAGAAGCTCATCGTATACATATAAACCAAAAGTAACCATTACACTTTTGGAGTGGTTGGCATCAGGAAGGGCATCCAGCTGTAGAGACCACGCCAAATCAGAGTAGAGTCTGGTGCAGCCTCTCAGCTTGCCAACACTGGTCAAACCATCCAACCCGTGCCAACATGGACAACAGACGTTAAATGATGATGATATGTATATCTAGGTGTGTGTTTGTCCTCCCATCACTACTTGACAACCAGTGTTAGTGTGTTTATATCCCTGTAAATTAGCAGTTTAGCAAGAGAGACTGATAGAATAAGTACCAGGCTTTTAAAAAAATTCAAGGTGGTGTTTCAGCATGGCTGCAGTCTAAAGCCTGAAACAAGATATAAAAGATAAAAATAGGTCCAGGCATGGCTGTGTGGTTAAGAAAACCACATGGTCTTGGGTCCAGTTCCACTGCATGGCACCCTGGGCAAGTGTCTTCTACTATAGCCCCAAGCTGACCAATGCTTTGTGAGTGAATTTGGTGGGTGGAAACTGTGTGGAAGCTCATTGTGCATGTATATGTGTCTTTGTGTTTGTCCCATCCCCCATCATTGCTTGGCAACTGGTGTTAGTTTGTTTATATCCCTGTAATTTATCAGTCTCGGCAAAAGAGGCCAATAGAGTAAGTACTAAAAATTGTTTTATTTTTCCTTTAAAAGTACTGGGATCAATTTGTTGAATTAAAACTCTTCAAGGTGGTGCCCCAGCATGGCCACAGTCAGATGACTGAAACAAGTCATAAGAAGACAAAAGAAGATAAATATGGAATAGAGAACTATAAGAAACTGGAGAAGATAACGGTAGAAGGAATAAAAGTGCAGGTGAAATAGACGAATTCTAATAATGGAAAACTTTGGTATTTTGATATTAACAACTGACTGCTAATAAGAATAACCAAATTCCTAGCAGTTAATAACAAAAACAAAACAAAACAGCAAAAGAAAATATATAAATAAAAGCTTCCGCTATCATTCCAAGAATCTCCAGCTTAGAGAAGGATGTAAAGCTAAAAGGAAGAAGCTGAATATCTTCCAAAAACTGGCAGCTAGCTATGTCTATTCCAGATTCTAAATTGTCAATGTTAAATATTGGTGACCCTCATCTTATGTAATCAGGTGAAGAACATTATGAAATGGAACGGATGGTTGAAGATTATTGAGGAATACCAGGGAAACATTTGTGAAAGATCACAAATTTGCCAGCTGAAATTTTCTCTTTCAAATAGTACAGAGTTTTATAGGATGGTCCCACCTGTAGCTGAGATAGCATTCTCACCCTGGGGTTTTGGAAATAACATTCTTTTGATGGTCTTCGTCATTGGATTGTAGACATGCTGGGGTACCAGCTTCAAAGGATTTACTCAATTATTGATTCCACCCAACCTATGGAAGTGAGATGTTAAACAATGATGATGATGATTACAGAGAGAGAGAGAGAGAAAAAAAGAGAGAGAGAGATCATTATTTAATGGCAGTTATCCAATGGGTTGGATGGTTTGACAGGAGGTGGAAAGTCAAAGGACTGCAACAAGACCCACTGTTTGTTTTGGCATAGCTTTTACAGCTGGATGCCCTTCTTGACACCAGCCACTTTACAGAGTGGACTAGGTGCTTTTTACCTGGTACTCATCATCATCATCGTTTAACATCTGCTTGCCATTCTGGCATGGATTGGACAATTTGACTGAGGACTGGCGAGCCAGATGGCTGCACCAGACTCCAATCTGATCTGGCAGAGTTTCTACAGCTGGATGCCCTTCCTAATGCCAACCACTCCAAGAGTGTAGTGGGTGCTTTTATGTGCCACCAGCATGAGGACCAGTAAGGCAGTATTAGCAACAGCTACGCTCAAATGGTGTTTTTTACATGCCACCAGCACAGGAGTTAGTCCAGCGGCACTGGCAGCGACCTCACTTGAATATTTTTTTCACGTGCCACTGATGCAATGCTGGCAATGATCATGCTCGAATGGTGCTTTTTACATACCACCGGCATGGAAGCCAGTCAGCTGCCTTGGCAACGATCATGCTTGGATGGTGCTCTTAGTGCTCCACTAGCACAGATGCCAGTCATGCTGTGCTATCGCTGAATTTGATTTCGATTTCATTTGCCTCAACAGGTCTTCACAAGCAGAGTTTAGTGTACAATGAAGGAAAGGTATACATAAGTGGGCTGGTTACACCCCTGGCATAGGCCACAGGTTAGGGTCTCACTTGGCTTGCTGGGTCTTCTTAAGCACAGCATATTTCCAAAGGTCTCAGTCACAAGTCATTGCCTCGGTGAGGCCTAATGTTCGAAAGTTGTGCTTCACCAACTTATTCCATGTCTTCTTGGGTTTATCTCTTCCACAGGTCCCCTAGGGTGTGGCATTTTTCACACAGCTATCCTCATCCATTCTCACATGACCATACCAGCACAGTCGTCTCTCTTGCACATAACATCTCTCAAGGTACTTACACTGTTGAATATGCACACTGACATTACACATTCATCAGAGCATTTATAAGCAGCCATCTTTCCCCTTTTCTGGTGAGGATGTAGTCAATTTGGCTAGTAAGTCTGCCAGAATGGTAGGTGACTGGCAGGTTTCCTGAAGTTAGTATTGCAAACCATAAGAACATTTGCATCACAGAACTCCAGCAGCCTGGTTCCCGCCTCATTGCAGGAACCAAAACCATGTATGCCAGGGAAGCCCCCTCTATGTTGTCCAACATGTCCATTGAAGTCACTAGCCACAAAGAGAAAGTCCCTGTCATTCGTCAACAAGGTAGTTTGCAAGAGGGTGTCATAAAATCAGGCTTTCTGTCCATCAGGTAGCCCCGGCTGAGATAATGGTTGCTAACCCATGATGAAGCACTAATCTAATCTTAAGTATTCTTACCTGCACACTATATTTCGGTTGTTGACTTTCACTTTACTAACAGCGTCCCTGTACATGGTTTGGATAGCTCTCACCAACCACCCATCTACCCTTAACTTCTGCATTGACCACCAAATGAGGGAGCAAGGGATTCTCACAAAGGTTTTCTCCATATTGACAAAGGTCATGAACAGCAGTTTATTCTTTGTCCAAATGCTTTTCCTCGAGTTGCTTTATTAGGAAAAGAACATCAATAGAGCTTCATCCTGGCACAAAACAAAAAACTTCATCTCATCTAGGTTAAACCCCTTTCTAATTAGTTGAGCTGTGACCCTTTCTGTAACTTTCAAGACCTTGTAACTCATATCTAAACACAGAAAAATAAAATGCTATGACAAAAGAAAAATTCTTATAATGAAACTGAATCTAATAACCTTTGAATTGAAATAACCACATTGGCTGTCAAGGCTTACACTTGCAGGAATTTATAGAATTAAAAACAAACAGAGCAAGAGAGATGGGGGAGGGAGGGGGAAGCATTATACAATACTTAGGCAACCTGATATGAGAAACAAAAAATACTGCCAGAAACAGAAACAGGAAATAGATTCAATAATAAACTGGCATTTATAACCAAAATATGGCAATTATTATTTTTATTAATATTATTATCATTTGTAGTAGCAGTAGTAGTAGTAATCTGTCCCTTCAATCTGTTGGCTTTGTGGCATTATTGTTACTACTACTACTACCTTTATGATTTGTGCTTCAGGCAAGACGACAAACGTGATTATTCGGCTGAGAGTACTTTCATTTCCCAGTGACCATTGTAAAGATATGGAGAGAAGGATGCTGTAAACTCTATGCCAGCCAGCCAAAATATCATCATCATCATCATCATTTCAATACCCTCTTTCATATGTTCACATGGGTCAGATGGAGTTTACTGAGAGAGATCTTCTATGACCAAATGTCCGTCCTTTTGTCTGCCTTCACCTATTTCTAAGCAAAGTAATATTTCCCCATTGCCAGACATGTCCTTCAAACAGTATAAGTCACATGCAACCATCACATGACATCAAGACAAGGACACACACACTCGACAGGCTTCTTTCAGTTTCTGTCTTCCAAATCCACTCACAAGGCTTTAGGTGACCTGGGACTATAGCAGGAGACACTTGCCTAAGGTGCTGCACAGAGGGAATGAACCCATGACCATGTGGTTGGGAAGCAAGTTTTTCATCCACACACTCATGTCTGTGCCTATATATTTAATAAATTACAAGTCACCATCATCATCATCATTTTACATCTGCTTTTCCATGATGGCATGCAATGGATAAGAGCAAGTTCGCCCTGGACAAAATCTTAATCTATCATAGTTAAACGTCTCTGCAAAAGTTTTAGGTCTTGTTGTTTAACCTTAAACCAGTCCTGATTAAACAGGCTTACCTTTGTTTATATCCAGGACAACCACAGTCGAAAATTACCTTCCTGTTTTAAGATGGTAAGGTGTAATTTGTGGAAATTTGGCAGCTAATTCTAGCAGGCTGAAAAGCAGCAGAAAAGCTTCCTCATCAGCTCATAGATTAGTATCTTATTGAGTCAATACAGGATTAAGCTCTCAGCTTCATGAAAAACCTGTAATTGATATAAACTCAATCCATGCATGGATGAATGTCATGGATACTGTGGATAGATATGGGATTGCGTGGCTTGACATGTGCTGTAATCAGAGGTCTTGTAACAGGTGTGTATCTTTTACTCTCAACACACTGATTTTTCACTCAGTAGGTTCAGGTGTGGAGATGTGGTTAAGAAGCTTGCTTCCCAATCATGTGGTCCTGGGTTCAATTCCACTGTGCATCACCTTGGGCAAATGTTTTCTTCTATAGACCCAGCTCAATTAAAGCCTTATGAATGGATTTGCTTAATGGAAACTGAAAGAAGCTTGTTATGTGTGTGTTTATACCCTCCCTTGTCTAGACATCCTTTGAAGGCTGTATATGAGCATCATTGCCATACAAGCAATGTTGCTGAGCTTTTTCAATCTTCCATGAAAAACATCTTTGACTACGAGGAAATATTATCTTGTTTGTTTGGAAACAGCTGAGGGTTGGTGACAGGAAGGGCATCCAACCATAGAAAATCTGCCTCAATAAACTGAAAAAGTGGATGTTATGATGATGATGATGCAGTCTTAAGATTCAGAACAACTGGTCCTGATTTTAAAGAATGAAAGGAGATTATTGATGGAGATTTGATTACTTACAGAGAAAATATTGAGCTATTAGAAAAGAAATTATCGATGTCTCATGGGACACAGAGTCAAGAATTTTGGTGGCTAAGAAACAATTCCCCATTCCATCAGCATGGATAGTATTTCACCACTGAGCAAATGATTTATGGGGAAAATGGTCCCCAAAGTCCGGAAGCCCTGTCGTTTTTGTTTTAGAGAAGAATGAAACAATTACGTCAACGGATCACTAACACTGCTCCTCTTTGGATTTGTTTACATTGAATAGAATCTGTGTCACTGTTGCTAAGTAACCATAGTATTTTATCTATTTTGCTGCTGATATTTAAAGATCAGTTTTACATGTATATCTGAGGAGACTGTAATCACCGTATTGTTTCTGAGGCGTTTTGCCTCGAGAAACGACAATGAATGGACAGGATTGCAGAACAAGGTCACTAGTCTGAGGCTTGACCTGGATATGTAAATAGATGTACTGTAGCATACATTCATACATAAACCAATGTCACATTGGTTATATTTATACGTGAATGGCTATCAGCTCATCTCTCTCTGATCATTATCCATCCACATGAATTTTTTTTTATTTTTTTTGTGTGTGTGTGTGTGTGTGTGTGTGTGATTAAATGCTGTATCATATATTGCAACACATGCTTATCTGTTTCTATTATATATTTACTTATCTGTCCACAGGGAAGACTCATTATATTTAGGCCTTATCAGACGTCCTGTTATCACTAGAGATCATACTTAAATGGGTTATAGGAAATTTCGCTGTAAACATTCTTGCCGAAAATTTGCTGTTAGAATTTCGTTTTAAATGACCTCATCACAATTTTTAAATGTTTTATGTTGAATAAAGACTTGCCTACCTAATGTTTTTATAAAACCCCCTTTTTTTTTTTTAACTTTAAAAAATGTCATATGGCAAAATTTCTGGACACCGCAGGAGTGGCTGTGTGGTAAGTAGCTTGTTTACCAACCACATGGTTCCGGGTTCAGTCCCACTGCGTGGCACCTTGGGCAAGTGTCTTCTACTATAGCCTCGGGCCGACCAAAGCCTTGTGAGTGGATTTGGTAGACGGAAACTGAAAGAAGCCCGTCATATATATGTGTGTGTATATATATATATATTATATATATATATATATATATATATATATAAATATATATATATGCATGTGTGTATTTGTGTGTCTGTGTTTGTCCCCCTAGCATTGCTTGACAACCGATGCTGGTGTGTTTATGTCCCTGTTACTTAGCGGTTCAGCAAAAGAAACCGATAGAATAAGTACTGGGCTTACAAAAGAATAAGTCCCGGGGTCGATTTGCTCGACTAAAGGCGGTGCTCCAGCATGGCCGCAGCCAAATGACTGAAACAAGTAAAAGAGTAAAAAGAGTAAAAAGAGTAAAGAGAGTTTAAATGTGTGATTATGACCGAGTGATGTAGTAATCCAGCATTGCTGTGTTCAGACAGGGCCCAAAAAGGCCCATTTGACACCACTGAAACATTCACACAACTTCATAGGAATAGATACCATCCTTATAACACCTATTAAAACACAGTATTAGAATGATCAAAACTAAAAGGCAAGTCCAGTCCCTCTTCACCCAAAGCAAACATTTAAACAGGTTTTGCCATGGAAAAAAAAAGAAAAAGTTTATCAACCGACCACTGCCATCATAGGTTGGTTATTGACGCTGGCAGGAACTGGATGAATCTTCAGTAGCATATTTTCGGTAAAATGGTTGGCGTTAGGAATGGCATCTGGCTATAGAAACCTTGCCAAAACAGACAACTGGAGCTTAGTGCAGCTCTTCTGGCCTGCCAACCCCTGTGAAACTGTCCAACCCCTGCTAGCATGGAAAATGGATGTTAAATGATGATGATTAGTTCATAAGCACTTGATTTCATCAGGTTCCATATGGAAACTGTTCCAACAATATTGTATTTGATAGTATAAGACACAGGGACACGTAATACATATTCCAGCACATACTCACGAAGAAAAGTTTTTAATGCATTTAATCTTCTAATATTTAAAGAAACTTCTCCATATAGGATTATGCATATGGCGGCCTCTGATAAACATGTGTTTTTCTAAGCTCCTGGAAAATCGCGAAAGAGATATCTGAAAAGCTGCGAAGGCTTATTATAAATAAAACCCAAGGAAGCCTTGAATGTCTTCCTGAATGACAAGTATACACTAGAGGAAATATAAAGTGAAATATTTAAGCAGGAAGAATCTTTTGCGAATGTATGAATTATATACATCGCAAATAACAACATGTGGAATTTACGAAATTTCTAAAATAACTGCGATTTTCAATCGAGAAAAAAAAAAAGAAATCATCATCATCTGAACAACTTTTGAGTGAAAATTTAACAAGACAAATTTAAAGAAGAACCATCTGGAATATACAGAAGGGAAAAACAGAAAAATTAAAAGCCGTTACAAATATACATTGGTTCCAACGTGATATTTTGGTTTTTCAAAAAAATGAAGAGATATTTCAGCATGCTGGTCTGCTGCCTATGATGGGAATCGTGATTGATAGAAATTTCCATTGGTTGCGACATGCACACAGGAAGGACAACAGCGGATTCCCCCAGGCAAATCCTTTACTCCTGACGATGCAACAAGAAAAGAAACCATGAAAGCTCTAGACTGAAATTCAAAGACACTGCAAAAAAGGAATATGAAGCGGAAAGGAATCAATCAACCATAATAAATGGTGAGATCAAGAGAAAAACTGATCAACATGGAGAAAGCTTATCAAGTCATGCCAAAGCCATGAACAGATAGATTGGCTGCAGGACAATATGGTCTGAAATATGGTAGAATTGAATTGGAATTGTTGATTGTGTAGTAGCAGGGAAGATATATTCTCAAAGAATAAATCAGCTTTCATTTTGGGAGACTGTTCATGTTGATTGTGATATTAATAAATAAAATTGTCAAGTCAAACAATAGGAGATGGCTGAACGATTTTAAATAAACTCTGGGGAAGATTAGGATTTGGTTGAAATTTAGTCTCAGGTCATTTCTGATTAAACAGACTGATGATGAGAGACATTCAAGTTATGACCATCACAACTTCTATTCAGACAGTGTATCATCATCTTCATCGTTTAATGTCCACCTTCCATGCTGGCATGGGTTGGACGGTTTGACAGGAAGAGTTGGCCAGGCAGAAGACTGCACCAGACTTCTGTGTCTGTTTTAACATGGTTTTTATGGCTGGATGCCCTTCCTAACACCAACCACTCTGCAGAGTGGACTGAGTGCTTTTTATGTGGCACCAGCTCAGGTGAGGTCCATTTTGGCAAGGTTTTTGCAGATGGATGCTCTTCCAGATGCCAACCACTTTACAGTGTGGACTGGATGCTTTTTCTAAGATATATATGATCCTGAAGACAAATATATAGTTTTTAAAATTTTATTTTAAGATGACATTGAATGATTTGAGCAAAATTTGGCTACTATTTTTAGTAGGTCAACTAATCGCAAAAAATTCCCGTTGTCAGCTCGTTAATAAATTAGCTTTTAGATGGTAATTAGATAATTTAGATCTTAAAATAGTCTGCAGAATTTTAATGTAGATTTGTAAAAAAGAAAAAAAAAATAATTTTCTATGGATGATGCCAAAATGTCAAAATAAATATCATTGAATTTTTTTGATAAAATTTTCATCCCTCTTTTTCGCAATTATAGAAATGATCAATTTCATATGTTTTGCATCTACATCTATCTTTGACATTAAAATATATATATTTTCAATAAAATAAATTCTGCTAAATATAAAATTATTACTAAACCAGTGATGGTTTAGGTTTTAATGAATAAATAAGTCATTGGTGAAGTTTTTGTCAAATTTCTTTGGATATTACCACAGTCGTTTTTTTTTTTTTTAAAGTAACAGTTCAATAAAGTCTTCTATTGTATCTTGAGGAGATAATTATATCAATAATGACAGAACGAGATGTGGAATCATTGTTGAGGTTGAGAATGGTGACGAAGGACTTTCACAAATCTGATTGATTAATTGGCCAAATGATTAATCAATTAATCAAACAATCAAGGAATTAATTGGCTACATAGTTAATCAATTAACTAATAATAATAAGAATAATCTTTTCTACTGAAGGCACAAGGCCTGAAATTTTGGGGGAGGGGACTAGTTGATCACATTGACCACAGTATTGATTGGTACTTAATTTACTGACCCCGAAAGGATGAAAAGGCAAAGTCAACCTCGGTGGAATGTGAACTCAGAACATGAAGACAGTCGAAATACTACTAAGCATTTCGCCCAGCACACTAATGATTCTGTCAGCTCACTGCCTTCATAATAATAATAATAATAATAATAATAATAAAAGAAGTGAACTAGAACCAGTGTGTGCATTTATTATTAGCAAACTGACCCTCCCAAGATACAAGAGAATCTGTTTCAATACATGGGTTCACACCAAGAATATTGCAAACCAAATATGAAACTGAAAAAATATTTTCAAAGTTACCATTTAATGATAATGGTGGCCATGGTGGAGCACCAAGAAATATAAATAGAAAGGTGTTGAGAGAAGGTGTGTGTGTGTGTGTGTGAGAGAGAGAGAGAGAGAGCGTGTGGAGGGGTTCCTTTATGATCAACTAGTCTACTTTTGCTGGTAGTATACTAAAACACCTGCTTTTGTTTATCATCATCATCATCACCATTTAACATCCGTTGCCCACACTGGCATGGGTCGGACGGTTTGACTGGACTGGCATGCTAGAAGGCTGCACCCGGCTCCAATCACTAAATGCTAAAAGTGATTTGCAATAGT